>NC_053407.1:30993856-31151356 GCF_016859285.1 Xiphias gladius | reverse complement strand
TCTTACAAGTTAAAAAAAAAAAACAAAAAAAAATCTGTCCCTGCAGTAAAAATTAGTTGTGGTTTATCTTCCATTAGTGAGTGTGTGTAGTTGGTGACAAGAAAGACTGAGTCAGAATTATGAAAGATAAACTTCACTCTAGAAAATCCTCAAAAGGTTGAAATATCCTCACAACACCGGCAGGTTTTTGTAACTTCAATAGTTTTCTTAATCTATAACAACAGATCTCAACTTTTTTCTCACCTATATCTCATATTATTTATCTGAATCTGCAAAGTAACTTATCAAATACATGTAATGCAGTAAAAAGTAGAAGGATCAAGTATCAGTATCTCAAAGTTGTTCTCGAGTCCATGTACTCAGTTACTTCCCGCCACTGGTTTATGTAACTGTCCGTCTGAAACTATTCATTTGAGCATTAACAAGGATAAACGTTCACCCTGCTCCTGCGATATTCAAACATTCCCTCGTTTGTTCTTCTAGAGTATGTTTCCCCGCCGGTGAGCTCGTCCTGAATGTGATGAACTCTCAGTTGGTCTTTACCTCAGAGCCATTTCTTCATCCGTGATGTCCGTCTGCATCCTGCCGATCGCCGCCTCCTCTCGTTTCTCCTCTTCCTCTTTTGGATTCATCAGAGCCATCAGTTTCTGCGACAGACAATGAAAAGGGTGAGCGGCCCCACGTTTCAACGAAATGAGGTCACATTTATAGTTTGAGCCTGTTCATCTGCAGAGGCTTAAATGAGCCTCAGCGATAGTTTAGTGAGTCCACTGAAGCAAAGGAGGCGAGAAACCGAGACAAAGGTTGAAGGTGAGACCTCTGACAACATCACACGCAGACCGAACACTAGTGAACCGGTAACAGCCCATAATCAAAGGCTTAATACGCTGGTCTGACCACAATCATCGCACTTCAAATGGGGTTTTGTGTTCAGTTCTAACAAAAGAAATTTAGCTCCTGATTTGACTAAACGATTAAAGTGGCATTATCTTGCGTCTGTCTCACATCACAGCCTGGAAATGGACTTTTTTTAAAATTCAGAACAATTACTCAAATTTAATTTGTGAAGTACCAGGTTTGGATACGTGACCAGCTGCTTAGAATAACCATCGTCAACCTGCTCAGATACAACCAATCAGCTTCCTGACCACACACCAGCTTCACCGGCCTCCACCCGACATCAGTTGTACTGGTTTTGAAATAAAACCGTCTCGTCCCTCCCGGTAGCGCCCGGTCGGAGAGGTGCTTCCAAAGGGCTCCGGGATAAAGCTGTGGATACAAAAACACTTCAAAACGCTTCCGGAGCGTCGCGAAGAACTGGAAGCGCATGGCACCACCAGGTCCCTGCCAGGGTCGGGCCGTCCCTCCAAACTGGAAGACCGAGCCGGGAGGATACCGATCAGGGAAGCTACCGAGAGGCCAGGGACAACTCTGAGAGACCCACAAGTCTTTAAGGCTGCCACTGGTCGGTCTGCGCCCGTGACAACAACCTCACAAGCCTGCGAGGCAGGGCGAGGCCCCGTGCTAGGCGGGTGGAGACGGGCAGGCGGTTCACCGTCCGGCACGGCAACGAGCCGAAACCCACCGCCACGGACGCAACACGGTGGCTTAAGCATAGGAAGGCGACTGTAGTCAGAACCCCGCCGCTCATCGCTGCCCACCTCCAACAATTGTGCGAGAGCAATGGGCAGATATTCCCCAATCTAGGCGTCCAAAGCAGGCAGAGACGTATCCACACGGACTGAGCTCCAGTAACAGCTGCTGCCTTTTTGTCACCGGACTGTTGTGATGAAAAATGTGTAAATAAAGCTGGCAGAATATACTTTGGTTAATTTGGATATCAGGCTGCAGGATAAAACACGGGGGTATGACGACGTTCTACAGGCACTGTGTGTCTACGTTGCCGTCACACTGTCGCTCTGCACTGGTGGGGTTTCGGTCAGAGTTACGACCGACACACATCAGCCGTAAAGCCTGTAGCCAAAGTGACCTCAACCTCATCCTCGCTGGGTCCAGTAAAAACTACAACACTTTCAAAAAGCAGTAGCTGAAGTGAAAAAGGCATCGCTGTCACACGGGAGCCGGGAAGCTGGTATTGGGGCAACATCGCTTTCGTCGCATCTGCCCACAGCACAGTCTCTCGGAAATGAACGTGTATGCAGACAAATGTCAGTGAACATCGAGCAGAGAGCAGCGACCTGACAGAAGAACCACCGGAACTGGGACAAACCTCCACGTCTGGATTAAAACCCTTGAAGGACATGCGACCGTACTTCAGGTCTTCACAGGGCACAAAACTCCTCTCCTCTATGATCAGGTTCCTGAGAGGGGAGGGAGGAGAACATTAATATTAATGAGGGAAATTCAAAAAAGCTCGCACGGCAGCAGACCGACAGAAAAGTTACGACAACTGCCTGGAAAATCGATCGAGTCGTTTTTTTGAAACGTAAAAACACCAAACGTTTCATGATTCCATCTCCTCAGGTGTGAAGATTTTCTGATTCTTCTTCTAATTATTTGAAATAGTTGGAATCTATTTGGAACCATTTTGAAGTTTGGACAAAACAAACATTGTTGACGGTTTCACTTTGGGCTCGATTAATTGTGACAGCATTTCTCAATATTTTCTGAATTTTTACAGACCAAACAAACAAACTATCAGCAGATTAATCAATAATGCAAATAATCATTAGTTGCATTGGGTTTGGATTTCCATATTAAATAGTTGAAAATGAGCTGCACCTGAACCAACGACAAAAGTACAGTTTTACAGGCATTGAGTACTTTTACTTTAGATATTTTCCTGATCGTACTTTTACACTTTGACTTCAGGATCTGAATACTTTCTTCACTGCTGCCAGAAAATGCTGCTCGGATCAAGTTGAAACGCACAATTCTCTCCTGCGGATCCCTGCTCCCTACCCCTTACACAACAGCTGAGGCATTCACTCCTGGGTGGTGGGTTACAGCTCTGCTGAAATCACCTGCTGCCCTTGTTGTTCACAAAATGGTCCAAAGGTTTAACTTTCCCCAGGTGTGTAAGTTTGCCAGTTAACTTATCAAATTGAAAGGTGGGAGTTCTCTGTTGCAGGGCTGTAACGTATTGGAGCTGCTCCTATGAGGAAGCTGACACCCACTCTTTAGCTTTGAGCTCTGGCAGGTCCAGATACCAGTGCTCATCACTTATTATTCTCTTCTCGTCTTCTTCCAGCTGCTTCTTCGTCTCAGCATCCAGGCCTCTCTGCATGAACTGTGGAAACAGAGCATCACACTCTATTTTATGTCAACATTTTATCAGTATGGTTGTTTATCATGCACGAAACTGTCACCGTAACGCGGTAAAACCTATTCACCAAAATACACAGCGGAGACGGTGTCAGTGAGGGTTCTTGTTGACTTTGCTGGTTTTCTAGCTAAACTTTGATAGCTCAGTTATTCGCCGAATTGATTACTGGTTCAAACTTTACATTAAAATGTCTTAAGTTGACATTTGCCTAAGTCGGCGCTTTCAATGACACAGGGAATCAATTATTGTCTGATTTCTGAATGGAATTCGGCGCGGCGTCAGTCAGCTAACCTTCCGCCGCAGCTAACACACACGGCTGCTAACGTTTCTCATGTGTTAGCAGAGAATGCGTCACTTACCTTCATGCGCAGCAGGTTTTTGGAGAGTTTCACTGAGTCGTTGGCCATTGTTGACCGGTTCACAGAAAGGTGGGTGAAAGACAGCAGCTTCTGTTGGTTTGTTCGGAGGCTAAATGTCCGGCAAAACCACGCGAAGTTACAGTTACTGCTGCTGCTGCTACTGCTGCTACAACAGGCGGAAGCAGTCGAACGTCGAGCAACATGTGGCAGTCCGGCTAATCAGCGTCTGATATCATCGATGTCACCAAGCGCATAGATTATTTTTATTATTTTTTTTAAATATTATTATTATTATTATCTATTTGATATTTTTTGTCATTGTGGTCCGTGAGTAACTTATACAACACACTGTGTTTGTGAATAGTCAAATGATAAACTTGCTAATTCAACATCATGTCCACATTATGTCTAGTTTATGATTTCAGCTCAGGGACTGTAGAAGCATTTTCATCTGATTCAACACAAGTTACGTGGAAAGGATCAGCGTCAGAAAGCGATAGGGCAACATGTCAAGGATCATTTAAACTGAGGTGGTAATACGTCATCAGTCAGGTGGGTTGAGGTCACTGGCCGAGCTACGGGTCAACGCCCGGGGCAACATGCAGGGTAATTATACTGTGTATTTACCTGCCTGTGACAGTTAACAGTGACCCTCCTGCATCTTATACTATTTTCAAGGTGATGTGGTAATACTACTACATAGTTAGTATTTTGTCTATTATATTCTTCATAACATAACAACAACTGTGAGATTTATTTAAATTACTGTAGTGAACGGGCTTCTAGTCATTAAGTTTTCCACAATAATCAAAAATCAATGATATGATTTAAAGCTCCAGCTACTAAACGGACCTTGTAGTGAGACTGTTACTGTTGTAAAGCAAAGAAATGGGACAGAACCTCCTCTCAGTTCATTACATTTATTCTTCAGAGCAAACCCAACTGCCCCCCAGGGCACCCGGCATGTCATCGGGCCAAGTGTCGCTCAGGTTCGGAGGTTTTCCAAATACCGGAGTAAAGGTCGTTTGATCCTGCCGTGCAAGCGCTTTCAGTTTGATTTATTTCACCAGGATAATGGACTCAGTATCAAAGCTGCTTTTCAGGGATACATGTATTGAAAACCAACACTGGAAATGCACGAAACAGTAGTAACAGTCAGCAGAGTCTGTTGCTCATTTGCAGCACCGTCCAGGTTCCGGTTTAGGGTCGAAACATGTACGATACCGTGAGACGGTGTCAAATTAGTTGAGTTTAACAACCTGAAATTAATTAACTGGGCCTCAGCGTCGTCAGTGTCTCTGACATGTCCCGAACAAAAAGAACAAACACAGTGAAATATGTTCTTGGGTAATCTGAGAGTTTGGAGCAGTTGTACCATCACGTTGTTGAAACACGGTTTGTGTGTTGACCCATCTGTGTTGAAAATGCGGCAACAGCTTGACACACAGGTTCCTCTGCGGAGATGACAGCGCAGTTAACAAGCTGCACATACAGAAAAAGACATGAATGATCTGTGGGCATTCATATCAGATCAATCATTTAAACTGAAAAACTAGTATTTGGATCAAGTAGCTCCTTCAAACCAGAGTCACTGTGTCAGACACACATTTAATCTACATTTAGGTGGATACACAGTGAGCCTCAGATCAGACTCAGAATCAGCAGATGATCAGTATTAAATATTAAAGGACTCGGATCAGGACCGGAGCGAAACAATCTGATTGGGACACCCCGAGTGAAAATCCAGTTCTATGTTTTATCACTGAGCTCATGGTCGGCGATGGTGTTTTACTGGCTGCTTTTCGTTCAGAGACCTTCCTAATGTTCTGACACCTGCAGCGTGTAAACAGGAAGGACAGCGATGTCGTGCGGCGCAGCAGCAGCGTAACCTCCGAGCTCGGTGAGACGCAGAGAACTGGATTTCAGCTTTTCTGACGGAAACTGATCTCGATGAACTTCATGAAGCTTTGGGTTGCATCACGTCGGACGGAACGACTGTCCCGAATAAAGCTTCTTTTTTTATTTCAGCAGTGACACCGATGGCTCAGTTCCCGCAGCTCAGCTCCACAGTTTGCTGTTTTGTTAGTTCCTATACTGAGCACCTCATGGCTGGACAAAAATTTCCTGTGGGCCCCCACTGACCCCCCTCACCCACCGCCCACTGAATATCCAAGGCGTCAATGGGAACTTGGAGGCGTCCAGACCTCCTGTGCCGCAGCAATGCTTAGGAAGATGTTCTAGGTGACGACAATATAAACTAAAACGATACAACTAGGGTCTGAGAATTCGCTGGCAGTTTGGTCATCCAGCCGTGAAGCACCTGTGTGGTGCTCAGACAAACTCTTGGACCACCAGCTCCTTCAGAGAGCGGGTGGACACCTCTCCTCTCTCAGCGTCCCTCAGTGCAGTCAGCTCCTCCTGTAGCTGAGCAACAGGACGCTGCAGCTGGTAGCCCAAATCCACCAGCAGGTCTAAGAGAGAGGCCCTGTAGTGCTTGAGTCCGTACCGTCTGGCCGGAGGCAGAGCCCTCTCAGCAGTGGCGAAGGCCTGCTCTGGTTGCTCCAGGTCCCGGTAGCAGACGGCGAGGGCGGAGAGGGTGGGTACGATCAGGGTGGGGTTCTGCCACGGTAACAGTTTCTCCTCAATCCCTAAAATAATCTGCAGCTGCTGCACAGCCGGCTCAAACTGTCCCGCCCGCAGTAAACTCTGCGCTCGCTTCCGCTCCTGCTCCGTGAAAAATCTGGGGAAAAGGGGAGAATGTCGCACACAGCGGACGGCGTACAGCTCGGCTAAATAATCCTGGAGGGCCAGGCGGCGCTCTGCGATGATTTCGGGGGAGAAATTCCCGGTCAGCAGTTTGCGAGGGAGGACCACCTCCTCTAGCTCCTCGCTGAACTCCTCCAGCAGTTTGTGGTGGAGGCGGGAAAAGTCGCTGTAACGGCGCTCGACAGAGACACGGTGGGAGTCGAAGCTTCCGGAACGCATCACCACAACCTCGTAGACCTGGAAACAGCAAAACAAAACACAAAACCACGATTTAGTGGCGTCTCTCTAATATTCTGTCCGCGTCACGTTCGTAGATTTCTCTAGGCTTTAAAGTCCCATTAACCCGAGTAGCAAACTCACGATTCTGAGCATGGCAGAGACGCTGCAGGCCGAGAATGTACCTTCCTGGTTACACAGGTGTTGAAGTTAATGACATAAACTCCGTCTCCATATCTGTTCATCGGTGGTTTTACTGTGCAGGACACAGAGACGGGTACTCGTTCCGCTCCGTATTTAGGCTACAGCGTTTTTGTGGCTCAGTTGATTTTGCTTCATAGAGTCGATAACTTGGTGTTTTCTATGTTGTCATGCTTGCGAAGGCCTTCCCCGTCGAAATGTGGAGTTAGCTGGTGCAGTCAGCTAGTTTTTATTATTTATTATTTATCCGTTCATGCTGTAGTTCATTTATATGTAAGAGAACCAGTGTTCATGCATTTTTTTTCCAGAAAGTACCACTTCTATATGTATATTTACATGCAGACAGGTTTCACAGCGTCGTCGAGACGCATTCGACACGAGGAGTCGTTTTTGGGCCATAACCTGCAGGAATGGCCTCCAGGAGGAAGGCTGCCTGTCAGCTCAGAGAGCTGAAGCAGCTGTTAGCCGCCGAAACTGCAGGAATAAACGGCAGGTTAAAGGTCAGACGGCTCGCGCTGTCACTGTGAGTCTAACTCCGTCTCACGAAGAGTGTGAATGTCTCAGCTTCGAGTGGTGGCGGCTGATGGCAGATGGAAAAGGCACGTCATTGATACAGCTCGCTTGTAACTGTTAGGCGTCTTTTTTGGATCCGGTGTGGCTCCTCAATAACGCCGATTCAATCCTGGCACGTTTCTTCGGAGGGAATCTTTGCCTGTGTTCGCTGCAGTCATCACTAACATCCAGTGTCTGGGAGAGTTTGAGTACAGAGCAGGATTTTCATTCATGCTATTGTCAGAAACCTGTTGTATATACAGGATAGAAATCTACCAACCTGAGCAGGAGTAAGACAGCAGGAATGTCACGATAATGTTGAACTATTCCTTTAAAGCATGAGGCAGCAGGTTAACGGGGAGAGATCAGGACTGTGTAACGCATCTACAGGTTCAGAACTTCCTCCAATCTTCTAGGATTTGATCTAGAACCTGCTCTGGTCCGTCAGGCGTGTTATAGCTGATTTATTTTACCGTTCTGCAGGACGGCTGCATGATAAGGATCATTACTGAGCAGAGAGGGAGAGTCGGTCCCAGCGGCGACATGGGACGTGTGTGTGTGTGGTCCAGTGTCTCACCACGTGTTTAGACAGAACCCGGTCAACGATACGAGTCGATGGGATTTCAAACAGCAGCCTGACGGGTCGCTCTCTCTGCTTCACTGCCCTCAAGTTCTGCTGCAGCTCCTTAGTGGTCAAACTGGAACAACTGGGTGCGCCATCTACACACACACGCACAAAAAAACATTTAGACTGCACATAATGTAAACTGATCAAGTTTTCGGATATAAAACAATGATTGTCAGTTTTGGGCGTCAGCCCCTCAGAATCCGTAGAGCGCAGGTACCGAGAATGTGACACGGTCCCAACACACACACACACAAGACGACGTCCTACAGGGAACTATAGCAGTCACACCTGGGCACAGACCCCTCCTACATAGGGACCCAGACTTTAGCTCATCTCACGTCTTTGCCAGCTGCAACAGCGTGGCCGGTGTTGTGAACACTTTGTGAGTCTGTGTGTGTGATGGTCTCCGGTGCAACTGAGCTCTGGAACTTGCGAACCAGAAATATTAACGGTCACTTGTGCAACACCCTGTTGCACAGGCCTAGCAGGCTCAGGCCCAGGGGCCCAGGGGGCGAGGGGGCCCCTGGGCCTGAGCCTGCTAGGCCTGTGCAACAAGGTGTTGCCCAGTTTAAAAATCCAGTTGTAATCCATGTTTTTTTTATTCTAGCCTGAGCTCACGTGGTGTTTTTTTATAAATCAAGTTGTGCTTCATCAAATTAAGACAAACTAACTGACACAAAGAAAACCAGGAGCTACTGGCTGGTTTCTGGGTCTGGGCCACAGGGGCTCAACAGCACCGCAAAACCATATGTCCTATGGGTATTAGTTTAAAGACAGAACCTGGAGCAAAAGCTGTATCCATGTCAGTCGGGTCTGTGGCGTCCCTCTCTGGTTCTGCCACCACACCCAGACGACTGAGCTGCAACAAGGAGAACGTCAGGAGACACTCACAAGAAACCAAATTCATACACTCCTGTTTATCCTGCCACATCTTTACCCAGCGATTTGTGAGCTGCCATTCACCGACTCTGACTTTAGTTCACCTCAGCTCATGACTCACCGTCACTCCTGCTGTTCCACGTGGTTCAACGGGTCCAGAAGGTCAGAAGAAGCCTCAGTCCGTCCTGAAAACCCAGAGAAAACGTGCGTTGTTGTTGTGCTAAGAGGCGAGCAGAGAGAAAAGGAAGTTCCTCAGTGGATGGATTCATACCATCGAGCAAAAGTGAAAGAAAAAATGGGCGTAGCGGGAAGTGAAACTGAAGAGCAGCATGGTGGTAAACTGTGAGTCTGTGTTGGGCTTGTTGAACTTAGAGCAGTGTCAGCAGATTAGAGTCCATGTCCAGATCCACACTTTGGTTAAAAATGTGTGCCACAGAGCTCAGACTGTCGCAACAACAAATCTGGAAGTGAACAAAGTCTTTTTTAATGAGCGACCTACCTGACAGGACCTGAAGTCTTGAGTCTGATCTCAGGTGAAAACAAACTGATAAAAAGACTGACTCCAAACCACACATTTATGTAAAGGGACAATGTCTGATCTTCGTCCGGTGGAACTACTTAGCACTGGTCGCCACACCCGTGGACAGCCTGGTAGGCTCTATGACGACAGGCGTGGTGGACATCCACCTGAGGTGCCAAACACGGAACACAGCAATAAGAGTTCAGAACGCACGAGAACAAAGCAGAAATAACACGACAACATTACAGAAGAAGCATTGTTGAAACGTTGTCGTGTTTTCCACCTCAGGGCCACCGTACTCAACCAATCAGGATGGTAAACATCTCAAAATTATTTAAAAAAATAATCAATCAATAATCACCAGTCCCACTCAGAGGAAGTGCAGAGACAACAGCACATGAAGTATGTCGTCAATACCTACAATATCTAAAATCAAGATCAAAATATATCCCAAGGAGTTACATATTCTACCTGATGAAAAGTACATTTAAACAGAAAAATGTGACATTTCTCTGTCATCAGTCCCTAACAGCCACGATTGATATCATCCAGACCGTACAGCAACAGGAAACTGGACTCAAGATACGTCTACATTTACAAAAATGAGAAATGTTTTATTTCCTATTCTTGGTGTCTGAGCCTGACGTGTATTCATGGCTGTGGAGATCGGACTGGGATCCAGACTAAAGAAATGCTGAGGTTTCGGGGGGAACGTGCAGGCCTCCTTCCTTTGCATCCGTGCTGATTTCTAACAGACTCGCGCCTGTAATGAGAACCACTGTGTCGTCTGTTATTTTAAATGACACACAGTGAAGTATTGACAGACGTGTCGCCATCCCATGCAGTTCCTCTCTGCTCCTCTGGGTGGAGGCAGGAATCCTTTTCTCTGAGTGTTGGTTTTGTTCCTCGGCAGCGGAGAACTGTGGAACCCTGCAGGTCCTTAAACGTGCTGCTTTACACTGTGGCGGAACGTAGGCAGCGATAGTGAGTTGGACAACAATGAATTCTCCAGGGCCACATTTTGGACGTTCACTCCACACGGAAACAAATAGAAACCGACGCCTGCTTGAAAAGAGGAAACGAACCAAAACAAAGCAAAACTTATATCAGTTGACCTCTCGGGTCAAAGTAAACAGTAGGAGACCGACTCGGCTTTACCAGTCTTGAGGAATGCATCCAGGAGGCCGTTCTCTAATGTTAAAACTAAAACGCTAAGACACAGGTCTGAGATCACAGGCCAGTGAACCGATATAACTCTAGCTGTATATTCATTGGAGTAAAGGAGCTGCCTATAAAGAAAGACTCCAGTCTGGACAGGTAGAGGTGAACATGAGAGAGAAGCTGGAGCCGTTTTACCAGCAAGCTCACGTCTCTGGTTTGCTCTTGTTCTTCTGGAAGCGAGACATGTTCGTTTTGGTTCCTCTCTTGGCAAAGGTCTACGTAGAAAAAGAGATTTTCCTCTCAGCTAGACTTTTAAATAAAGGGGAAAAAACTCTTTTTCTAGATGGTTAAGCATGAATAAACTATGGTGCTGTTTTAAGGACTGTATGGTTCAGAGAGATGTGTATTAAGTCGATTAAAATATGCAAAGCGGGCAGATATTAGCTCTTGATAAATGTGTTTACGGTAACACTATGAATGTTTGAATCCTGCGACAGCATTAATAATACATGAGTCATAACGCAGTAACAGCCTGCCCGGTACTCTTCTCTTCACACTGGTGTCCATTTATGAAACAATCCTCAGTCTGTGAACATCAGCGTGTCTCATACAGAAAATAAGCACATAAACGAGCTCTTGTGATGGAAACAAAGGCATTTCTCTGAGGCCTTGTTGTTTTAACAAAGCAGGCTGGAGCTCGATGCATTTATTTATCGGTTTTGATCCATTTCTGTCAGTCCGTACCAGCTGGAGAACACAGGTCCCTGTTTGTTCTGAGGCTTTACAGTGGGACTCTGTCAGCTGACGGTCCAGACTCGACCCCCAACATGGAAAACAAAGTGATTTTAGGATTAATCAGTGTGGCTGGGTCCTTTAAGGCAGTGCTTTCCAGCCCTTTTGGCCCCTTCCTGCCAGCAGTCCGACCAACCGCTGACGTTACCTGCTCAGATCGTTTCATTTCCGTTTGTAAAGGCCTGATGAGGCGGAAATATCCAGTCGGTCGTAAAGCAAAAGACCAGAGCAAAGATCAGACCAAGGTGTTGATGTTTGGATTCTGCAAAACACTCACAGGTAGGTTGGTTACAATAAGGTTTCCAGTCAGTTAAATATAAGAAGCTGCTTTAAAGCGAGTTCGGCGTCACCTTCAGCTCCACAGACGTCGACGTATGTAGAAACGCACTTAAAAAAACACTCGTAATCTGGCAGCGGGGCCCAGGACTGCGGGTTTTGTCCCTCATCACTTGGACTGGGGTCTCTTTGACTCCAGTATGAACAGGAGGAATGTTTACAGCAAGAAAATAAGGTTCATACGAGCAAGTGAGTACTGTTTTAAGCCTGACTTGAAAAAATGCGAACCTCTCCTTTAACTGCAGGTCTGTGACGGGACACGGAGCCTGGAAGCTGGACCCGTCCGACCTGTACGCCTCGACGTTGGTGCCGGACATAAACCATGAATGGTCTAAAATGGAGACAGGTTCCTACACAGATACTGAGCTGAGAACCGTCAGGAGACATCAACCGTCAGTGTGGCAGAACTCATTGTTTTGTGAATCCTTGAGGCAACTCTGTCTCCTCGAAATCACATTTATGTCTCGCTGGTCTGTTTTCCCGTTGGTGACGAACAGCAGTCATAGGTCAGAGGTCAGGGTGGATGTTGTTTCAGACAGTTTGACTCCAGAGACCAGGTTCACATCCAGAGTCCCGTCTTTGGTTCAGGTTCGGGAAAGACGGTGGTTCTGGTTCCATGTAAATAAACAGGCTGTGTCTGAAGTCGCTGGGAACTTTCTCTGTATTAAGCCAGACCAGATTCTTTCCAGAACCTGAACCAAGTGCCGTGAGAGACCGGGACCATAAACCAGTTTAATGCTGGAGTCAGCAGCGGCTGATTCTGGTGTTTTTGACATAAAAAGATTTTTGGCAGAAAACAGATGAAATACGTCGTCTGTCTGCGAAAATTTCACTGATGCGTTCAGCGTCGACATTTCTGTGACTCGTCAGATGCAACAACCTTTCCTGTCCACAGGAAATAGAATCCAGTCGATGTTGTGTTTCCTTCAAAAGGAATTTGCTGTAGCAGCTCAGTTGTATACAAACATAATTCCTAGGATTCCGAGGAGTTACTTGAGGGCGTATCTGACCCCCGCTGGGCCGGGAGCCACGGGTTTAAAACTTTGATGTGCAGCAGCCACTATTCAGCCATGACTAACCGATGATGCATTCAATGTAAGAATCATTTCTTCTGTCGGTTAGAAACAATTTAAGGGTCATTTACCAGAGAAGTAGAAGGACTTGGATGGTCACAGACATATCGGCCTTTAATGAAATCACTGAATTTGTAAAATCACTTTTTTAACGTGGCATAGAGAAGATTATTATTTTTTTACGTCTTCTACATTCTAAAATTAGGTAAACAGTCAGAGTTTATCAAAGTTTCGTCAGTGGTCACGTCAGTGTGTCCATCGTGTGAACTTGCGGCAGCTTTTGACGAAATCAAAGGAATCTGGACGAATCTGACAAATGAGGTCGTAACGATGTAGAAAAGGTCAAATCAAATGTCAAAACCATCTGAGACTGATTGACGAAGAGACGAAGCATCTCTGTGTTTATGGAGACAGTTTATGACTAATGGATTCAGCAGCTTTCTGCCATCACGTGTCCTCTGATCAATAGTCAATCAGCCATACAGTTTATAAAGAAAGGTCGCTTTACAAGCGTGCAATAAACACGATCAATGACTCTTATCTAAAGGGACGCTTCCATTTTTGCTCTGGCCTACATGGATGCATTTATTATGTCTCTGCCTGCAGTTTTGAGGGTTTGTTCGTGGGGAAGATCAAATCGTTTGAGCTCAGTGACTGGATGTCTTCGTGGCATCAAGTTGGTCTGAAAATGCTGTTACGCTTTTCCAAAGATGGATAGCTGATGTAGCCAAACCACATGCTTTAATTTACATATTTATACAGTCACAAAAATTATTCACAAAGATTCGAGATTACTTCAAATTTCCAATCAGCGTCTGCTTTTTATTTCAGTTCAGGCTTGCTAACTGTCACTTTTTTGATAAGACTTTTCTGCCTTTTGTAGGTTTATGGGCACCACTGGGTGTAACGTCCACTGAACCCCCCCTCACTTTTAAGATTTCGGTTTGATTTTGTCATTTGAGTCTCTCTTCGGACTCTCCAGCTGCCAAAATCCAGAGGAGAGCAATTGTTGATGTGATCATCAAGTATCACTGAGTTCACTTATGATATTTTACCAGCAGCAGTGAGTGATCGCAGCCTTTTGTTTTGCCACTCAGGCTACATAGAAATTACTGCTCTACCCTATGACTGACCTGAGAGAAAGACCTGCCGACATTGCTCAGGGCTGTAAAATGACTATAAACTCCTCGGCACATTTTCCCATGAACAATAATTTATGTGTGTTGTTATTTGTAGTCAGAGCTCTGCGAGAGGGTGGAATGTGTGATGGATCCTCTTGGCCCTCGGGAGATGGAGGTGAACTGCTGCAGGGTTGATGACCTTGGAGATGGGAAAGGGACCAACGGAGCACGTAGCCAGCTTCCGTGACTGGGCCCCGAGTGGAGAACCGCACCTTTTGCCCTCCCGTGCATTCCCGTGCACCTTTGGGCATGAGAATGCAGCAGAGAACGGCTTTCCTCGGGTAACGGGCCAATGAGCAAAGGAGGGCTGAACGGACCTTAATCCGGGTCCGGAGGTAGCGGTGGATAATGTGTCGGACGGACGGCACACTGACCTCTTTCTCCCAGTCCAGAAAGAGCAGAGCATGGTAGCTGTGGGCACACTGGAGCTTGGAGAACCGGTCTATCCCAGTGAGAACGACTGTATTACCATCCGATGGTGGCAAACCCGTGATGAGGTCCAGCGAGATGTGGGACCAGGGCCAATGAGGGGTGGGCAGCGGCCACAGGAACCCAGCCAGGGCTTGGTGAGACACCTTGCCCTGGGAGCAGACGGGACGGCCAGCCACAAGACAGCTGTTAATGCTAAAGCTGGCTATGTGGCGAAAGCGTAAACTTGCATGTAGCGCCTTTAAATCAATCTGGCAAATAGCAAAATACGATAAGACAGGTTGGACAATTGGAAATATTCTGGAAACCCTACATCAAACCATTTTACTTTCCTTTAGAGAAGCCTGATCCTGTCTTCACTACAAACATCTCTGTGCTTCACTGTCTTATCTTTGACTGATGTCCGAGAATATTAATTGTAGATAAAAACAGAGATGACATTTTTCACCCCAATACAAGGTTGAAAGTGCTTTTCCGTCCCTGAGCAGTGTCTGCAGGTGGCGTCTGCGGTACCCGAGCTGGAGCACTGGGAGAAATGAAAATCAGTAGTGCAGTTGACTAACTCTTGGACCTGAACGTGAACCTCGGTGATGCAGTTTCCGTGCGCAGTAATAAAACTGACACACATGTTACTGGTATGAACTGGTATGATGTTAGATTCATGGTCTGAATGATCCCAGTCTGGACCCGCGTGCAACAGACTACACCAATAAGGCAGGTCAGCAGGTCTGCAGCCTGAGAGGCGAAACCCAGGGCAAGCTGAACACCCAAAGCACTTACTGCTGCCTGCTAAACCCGTCGCCGTGGCTCATGGTCATAACTGACTTTTTCTGATCTGGCCTGAACAAGAGAAGAACGTTTTAGAGATTTTAGTAAGAAAATGAAAAGTGAGGGAACAAAAAAGGAAACCGTTGAAATGAGGTCCATTTACGATGAAGATGAACTGACCTCTGGATGCTTGTTGTTCATTCCTCCTCCCCGTCTCATAACTCGTATTCTAATTTTTGGGTTGCGTTCAGGGACGTCCTTGCCTGAATGTGATGCACGGCACAGATAACCTCTCAGACCGACTGTGTGAACCGGTGATAAGGACAGAAAATATGAACCTTCGATGAATTTTGATGCCACCGTTGAATATTTTACAGCCCAGGTTGCTGTGTCTTCGTCTACTCTGATTAATATTTGGTTTCAGGATGACACGCGAGGATGCACGGCTCCTCTCCTCACAGGTAAATGATGAACTGCTCCAGCTGAAGACCGTAGTGTCTTATATTGCAGGTCTCTGATCGCGTTTGACGATAGCTGAAAGTCTCTGTGTCTGTCATTGTACACTGAGGGTTAAGGGATGGGCATGACTACCTCTCCCAAGTCCTACCTGCACGACAGGTATTAGCTGCACACCTTTCAATCGTATTTAGATTCTGCAGGTACTGCGCAGATGATGCTCGGGCTTTCGGGCTTTAGCCTGAGCCCATGTTACTTTTTCTGAACCCTGGTCGCTGTGGCCACAAGTGACGTTTACATTGTTTACATGATTTTAAGGGAGTGTATGGAAATGACTGGGGGAAGGTGGGGTCAGAAAAGGAGGGAGGGTGTCACACTTCTTTAGCTGAACTGGGAGTAGTTTAAATTGTTTGGGAGAGGAGGTGGTTTTTAATTTTTCACCACCACGATTTTTATATTTTTGTATTTTATCTATTTCAGTTTATTGAAAGATTTAATGTAAAAAGGCTGAACAGACGCATCAAACCAGTTGTGTCAGGACTATGCACCATGGATCATAAAGGTTCATTTTGCCACATGCAGCAGTCATGCCTCTGCGTCTGGGCTTTGATTCTAGTATTTGGTCTCTTTCACCTCTACTCTCTCTATCTCTATCCACCTACAGACATGATCTCTGGTGGCCAAGTCATATTTTATTTGCATGTTTATTTCTCTATTTGCTCCTTTATTTTTATTGTATGTATCTGGAGCCTTATTGGCTGTTTTTCTTCTCCTATTTTGGAGAAGAAAAAGTCAGATCCTAATAATAATGGTTCAAAAACAGAAACAAAAAAAGCATTCTACCCTCTTTAACGTAAATAGCATGGACAGACGAATTTGCTGGGCAGCTGCTGTATCAGACCGTGAACCGACCGTGAAGTGGCAGCGACGCTGTAGTATACTACGGGATCATGTTACTGGTGTGCTCATGTGTAAGCAACGTTTTACTGTCGCAGCTGACCGACGGGCTCACGTGTTAGATCCAGAGGCCTCCTGCGTCTGATAGGTTAGGCTCCCGTGGACTTTCCCTCCGGAGCAAAGTTTCTGTTCACATTCGGAGTTTCTCACTAAAACTCACCGTGTGAATCTAACACACTCGTTCAGCGAGTTTCCTTCCTAATAAAACATCTGTGTATTTTTACAGTGTCAGACTCCAGCATTGTTTGGCCTGGTTGAAAAGCCCAGTGGGATTTTCCTGGTCAGATAAAGTATTAAATAAAAATGGTTGCTTGCCAGCGGGCTGCCTCTCGTCTTCTTCTCTGCCCGCGTGGGGGCATTGCCGCGCTACTTTGCGCATTACTGCCCCCTGCGGATCAGTGGAGCGGCATGAAGCGGGATGTGAAGACCGCTAGTGGTCAGAAACTTCACAGGGAAGCTTCAGTGTGGTTCTCTGACAACACTTCTGGACTGAAATTCTGAAAGCAACATATGAACTCATATCAAGAGTGTTACATGTAAGATGTTCTGAAATGTATTTGAAAGCATCAAATACAAAATTTGAGTTGCATTCAATCTCTCTAGGACCTGGGGCTGGTTGGTCTGGACTCTGGGCTTCGCAGCCGAGATTTGTAACTTGCAAAGCACTTTTTTTCCAAATTCAAATCAGCTTTACTGATTGCCATCGCCAAAGCTAAAGTACGTATCGTTTATTAGGTCCACCTGTCGAAAACTGTGAGTCGGTCAGTCTGATCCAACAGTCCTGTGGTGAATCCTCCTTCATCAAGGTTCTAACGTTCAGTTCGGAGTTGATTCAACTGGATGATCGGTTTGGAGGATGGAGTTTGTGCTGCTGTTGACTTACCGGCAAGCGTTTCTGTTCTTATGTCTAATTTCATCACAACATTGGAAACATTAGAACCTTCATGAAGGAGGATTTATTGCAGAACTGCCGGATCAGACTGACCCAGTTGTAGGTGTACCCAATAAACTGGACACTGACACACTAAATACACACACGCAACATGAATCTCTCTGAAGCCCTGAGCTCGTCTGGTCCCTGCATTATGATCAGAGATGATGTGCGGCCGACAACAAAGCCATAATCACACTGTTTTCATCGGACACTGGGGCTCCATGGGGGTGGGACGGGGAGATTTTGGCCCCCGTCGCAGATTTGGCAGGTCTTCTTGTTATTGAATATTTCCATTGTCAGAGTAACAAAAGTGCGGTGATCACTGCTGAAATGCTCACAAAGGAAATGCCTTCTTGCAAACAACATGCTGAGCGCAGCAGTTTTGATGTGAAATATGCAATCATTAGAAAAGCACCTTTGTTTGCCAGCGATGAGTTTTTCTTTTTTTTTTTTTTTTTTAAGTAAGCTGCTGGGAGCATTGTGCGGCCTTTGTCATGTACCCTGAAAATACACACAACACCCCACACCTGACAACAATAAGGACAGGGAGCAGAGTGACTGCTCTAAGTGGATATCCAGGCTTTTCTGTTGCTGCAACATGACACAGTGCTGTGATATCGGGATGAGAACAATAACTTAGTTTAGTGTAGCTGGTTTAAAGTTTATCCCCGGACCCACAAGGCATTTGTTTCTGACTTCCCTCCTCTGTCTGTGGCTCTCAGCCCTGAGCCCGTTGGTTCCAACTGAAGACGTGAATCTTTAAAAACACCTCAAAAATATATAGTTTCATTTTCAAAAAAGTAAAACGGCCGCTCACTGTCGTTTTCAAACAAAAAACCGGACGAAACGGTGCTTTTGTCGGGGACTATTTTCAGCGGCGGATTAATCCACGTTTGGTGCTGTAGTGAGCATCTGGGGCAGCAGGACGGTGCGTGTGGGACTGAGTCAGAATAAACTACAGTGAGCTCAAAGACGATTTGGGTTGGAGGGACAAGGGGGACGTTGGTGAGGTTTATAAGCTGCATGAAGAGTTGGGGGTTGGATGAGTTAAACACAAATTGAAGGATAATTGAATTTATTTGAGCAAATCTACATTTTTTCTATATCTACGTTTTACAGTTTGACCTGCACCAGTGAGGGGCTTTTGTGGCACTTGGTCATTGTTATTTTAATGGTGATAGTGTGTGTGTGTGTGTGTGTGCAGCGGTGATTCACGTCTGTCTGTGGGAGATATCTATCTTTGAGAGGCTTTGTGCAGGTTTTGTTTCAGGCTTTAGTCGTCTGTGTGGAAGCTGAACACTCATCACTCTGACTGTGACGTTAGAGAGGACCGAGGCTCCAGCTGCCACGTATGAACACACAGCTCAGCTCAGACAACAACATCGGCTCGACGTGACGGCGGCACAACAAGAATTAGTGATACGCGTGTTTTAAATAGTGTAGTGGGGACATGATTATGTCACGGCACAGAGCAGAAAGCTCTGTTCCTCAGCACAATCCGTCATTCACCGCTCGTTTCATCCGTGTTTCAGACAAAATGAAGCGTGTTCCTGAGCTTTCCTCTCTATATTCTCAGACACATCAGCTCCACTACAGCAGCTGCTTCAAGAAACCGAAACCTTGTGATTTTATCAAAGTTATCAACGATTACTTTGTGAGCACAGAAAAAAACTACAGCCCCCGTGAAAATGTACCACCTCTGGTACTTAGGTCTTCGCACGTTGGTTTCGTCCATTGTAATAAAACTCACCAACGCTCTCCTCTAAAGCAGAAATCTCACCTTTGTGTCTCTGTCAAAGCGAGTTTTCTAGTGTGGCCTTCACCTCACTGTGGTTTGCCAAGCTGTAATGTTCTCGTCACTGCCCCCGGAGGTGGGAGGGCAGAAAAAAACCCACTGGTGCTTGAGTGGGAGAACCACAGCTGTAGGGGCTGGTTCTCCCAACAAGGGCAGCAGTAAACCCAGTCCGACTGAGGTTTTATCAGAAATGTTATCGCACAGTATTTTTCAGTTTTACGAGAGAAAACACTTGGCCACCTCTAAAAGAGCAGTAGATGAGACAGTCCTGAACGGGGCTTGGGTCAGGATTAATTGCCCTATATTTAATAACCCGGTGAATTAGACTAGCTATAGATCCATGCCGGCTAAATGTTGTCTCACACACACCGGAACCAGAACCAGAAATCCTAACTGCTGGACCATGTGGTACGTAGATGTTTTCATGCGAGGCGACAGGGAACGTCACAGGACAAGATGCTTGTAGGTGTGAAATATAAAGAAGCGTATCTTGTGTGATAAAAAAAAAAATGCCAATCTTCACCACAGACAGGTCCCATATGGTCTAGCGGTTAGGATTCCTGGTTTTCACCCAGGCGGCCCGGGTTCGACTCCCGGTATGGGAATGTTAATGTTCTTTGGTTTCAGACTCAATGTCGATAAGAGTTTAAAGGATTTCCCATGCTGTGCTATGAATGACTACCAAAAGTCTGTTTTAATCAACAAATCAATTGTTATAATTGAACTTAAAGAAATAACAGAAACAGAGAAAGTCAGCATCACTAACAGTTAATGAGCAGAAAACGAGTAGAAGGCAGAAATTCGTCCTTCTTGTTGTGTAAAACAAAGATTACCTGGAGACTGACGAACACTCTCACCGGCATGTTCAAACATTTATTGCAGGTGATGACACTGCACTTTTTTTGAGATAAGTTACGTTTATGTCAGCTGTAAATTCACACAGCAAAACGGCATAAAGTTACAACGATGCGCACTTTGCATTCAATATATTAATATTTACACGTATTTTGAACTGTCCAGGAATGTAGTGTACAAAGCTGCACAGTATTTAGGTCTCTAAACACTTTAGCCATCCTTCTGTCCCTAATGTCTATCAAGTCAGTGCACCTGTTGTGTCTTTCTAATTATTATTCCCCCCGTACACAACGGGAGGGTCGCTCAGGTCGGTGCGGTGCACTTTACTGAGACAGACACCTGTGCCGTCTGCAGGTGTCTTGTCCTTCAGTCCTACATGTCCTGAGAGGAAGGACAAGCCTTCACTCTGAATCACACAAACATCATTCAGCTTCAAACCTGCGGAGAAAAGCTCTGGACTTTGGTGCCAGTGGCAAACGGACTCTCTGCTGCTGGAAACCAAAGCTGGATTCTTCTGTGGCGGCTCAGGAAGTTTCACAGGATGAGTCCTGAACCCCGCCGATGATCTGTCCACAGACAGTCTGCGGCCTCTCCTACTGGGGGCGCTGTTCCACATGTGAGTTCCCATATGAACCTGCAAGAGGACAGTCTGGTTACCATTTGGACATGGTGATCTCCCTACGTGGACTGGATCACACCGGCATTTGAAACAGTTGAATTTCTTATAGACATCATTCATTTCAATGTAACTGTCCTGATCAGTACATCTGCTCTTGGAGGTGGAGAACAGCTGTGACAATACGTGTAACTCCCATTCGATCTAGCGGTTAGGACTCCGGGTTTCTAACGCTGAGTATGAGAGCCGGAGCAGGGTTACGGGAGGTTGTAAGGTGCCACGCAGGTAACATTCTGGGTCTCTGTTCCCTCAGAGGTTAGTGCTGTCATGATCGTTTCCAGTTCATCAACTGCTCTAATTCAAGTGTCAAAGCTACCAACATTAAACTCCACGTGAAAATGTGAAAATAATTAACTTGATGTCCAAAAACGAATCCACTGATCTGAGTAATTTTGGCTTTGGTCTCAAATGTTGCTGTTATTGGTGCTGGTTCTATTAGAGGAAGGTCCCATTTAGTTTAGCCCATTCAGGATTTTTACAGGTCTTACTGACACAATCTTTTAGTGTTGGAGATGTTCCTGGATACCTGTTAGCGTCTAAATCACTGTATACGACCACTGTGTACGTCCCATATGGTCTAGCGGTTAGGATTCCTGGTTTTCACCCAGGCGGCCCGGGTTCGACTCCCGGTATGGGAATCAACATTTAGCCATCGTGAATCTGTAGGTGGACCAGTCCCTGACATTATAACCTGTAGTTGAGCCAAACCATGAATTCGGGCAGGCAGGTGAAAGGTAAAGTTGTGAGTTGTTGTCTGATCTGCTCGGGAATCCCGAATCTTCATGAAATTTTTGACCAGAATTAACCAATGACTTTAGTGACTGTGTGCATGTTCTGTTTGTATCTTATGCTCAATTAGCACACGCACAAGGATAAACGTGTATGCACATGCGGAGACAGGTGATGCAGCGAACGTCCTGCAGAGGGCAGTAAAATAAATGTGTAGCGTCACGCTGTTTTACTCGTTGACAGTCGGTGGCGTCGCTGTTTCTAAGACACAAACAGTGTGACGTAAAGTTGAGTGGTGCCAAACAGCTAATCTGATAGCTTCCTTCATCTAGGCCTCTCTTCATATCTGTTTGCTCAATCGTCAGCGCTGTCGATGAATCCACTCATTACAGCAGTACCACTGAAATCAGCTGACTTTGGTCTGAAATCTTTCCGTTGCAGTAGGTTTAGGATTTGGACAGTTTTGCTTGTCCTGAAAACATGTATATGTCATTTGGTCTAGCGGGTGGGATTCCCGGTTTTCCTCAACCCCTGGTATGGAAAACAGTATTTTACCCAGCAAGGCTTTATGGACACAGCCATCCAAGTCACTGTGTTGGTGAGTGTAGTATGAGACTAAAATCTGTGCCATTGACCAAATGGAGACGTTGTCTTGACATCATTTCAGACATCTTGCATTTATGTCTGAAATCGAGGAACCTATCACATTATCGAGGAACCTATCACATTAGCTGTAATGGAACCATTCACCTTCTCTGGCAGACCAAACTGCTAGAGGTCAACTATAGTCATTAACACAGTGATTTGGACTGATCCCTCTACAGATTCATGTTGGCTAAATGTCAATTCCCATAGCAGGAGTTGAACCCAAGTCACCAGGGTGAAAACCTGGAATCCTTACTGCCACACCATACGGAAGGTGAGCTCAGGTCTCCAGAATTGACGTAATCAGTACATTTGTTTGCTGAGGTTATATTTGAGGGATCAGGGACCCAGAGAGTCCGATATGGAGGCAGCTATCAGATTAGCTGTTTGGCACCATTCAACTTAACATAACCCCGTGTGCATCTCGGAAGCATTGTCACCACTGACGGTCGATCAGTGGAATAGCGTGAAACAACACATATGCAGTACTTCCTCTGCGAGAATGTGTGTTTTTTCACCTGCATGTGCACGTACACAGTGTACATGTTGATCCTTGTGTGTGTGCTAAGAGAGCATAAGATACAAAACAGAACAAGGAGGCAGTCTTCAAAGTTTTAGGGAATACTGGCCAAAAATGACGCCTGGAACGTTCAACGTTTGAAGATTTGAGGTTTGAAGATTCTGGAGCCTCCGGCAGATCAGGCATCAACTCACAGCTTTGCCTTTCACCTGCCTGCCTGCATTCATGGTTTGGCTCAACTACAGGTAATAGTGTCAGGGACTGGCCCCCCTACAGAGTCACGATGGCTAAATGTTGATTCCCATACCGGGAGTCGAACCCGGGCCGCCTGGGTGAAAACCAGGAATCCTAACCGCTAGACCATATGGGACGTACACAGTGTTCGTATACAGTAGTTGACTGCGTAACAGGTAACTATTAAGGTTTAACTGTAACTCAGGCAGTGATATGGTCCATATTTTCCGGCGAGGAACATCAAATTTCCCTTAACAGTCTTGGCTAAAAAACCTACACAGCTCAACAAATATTTTTGTCCAGTTTTGCTTCAAAAAGTGCTCAGAAAACCAGGCAAAGACAGGAATCTGAAAAACTTCGATACTGAGAATGGCAGTATCAGTAACTGCTATTATGTTTTACAAAGGAAAGTAACCAATGGCTAAGCCAACATTAGCCATAGAAGCTAATGTTTGTTGTTGATGCAAAATTAGCTTCTCACGGCATCACCGTCCGCTGCTTTCACAAAAAGTTTACTAATTCAACTCTGTGCCTTGTCTTGCACCCCATTAAATGGAATTTAGTCTGGGTCCATACTGCTCGTCGGATAGTCGGACAGCGTCATAAACCCCCTCCCCCGACACCTCTATGATTTTGGATAGCGGATGTGTCAGACCATTTCTGTAACTTTGTGGACCTTTTTTGTTTTGTTTATCTCGTTAGAGGTACTTTTTAGTCTGAAATGTTTAATGTCAACTTATATGCACTACACAGTGAAATGATATGCCACCTCTGGAATATTGCAAGTTATAGGGGTAAGCTTGAAATTTGGGAACGAAATCCTAATGTAGAATTTTAAAAAGGTGAAAATAACAAATTGGAGACCGTGCCTGCAGGGTCTTGTGTTTTTGCTGTGTTTTACGCTTCACAACAGGACAAAGATTGTCGTTTTTATGCACTTTTTGGTAGGCAAGTATAGTTCAGTTTTGACACAGACAATAATGGAACAAGTACCGTTAATATTGATTTTCTTTCACATTCATGTTAGTATCAGTATTAAACTAACAGAAGGGCCCAACCTGCAGTAGTAATTGGACAGAAGGATCCAAGCTGAGTATACAGGACTGGGGTTGTTTGCAATGTTGCACATAAGCTGTTGCATTTCTATCCCATGATAATACCTGAACTTGGATTTAGTATCATGTGAACAGCTGAACAGTGCCCAAATTTAGGTCCAGAACTTGATTCCAAAACGGGTGGGGGGGGGGGGGTGGCAGTGGAAACAAAAGTAAGTCCCTAAGAATATATGTAGGTGAAACCAACCTTCAGATTTCCTTTGGTAGTAAAAGCTCGTCCACAGACAGTGCAGGCAAATGGCCTTTCCCCTGTGTGAGTCCTCTCATGGATCTGCAGAGCACTGGAGGAGGAGAAGCTTTTCCCACAGGTCTTGCAGTGGTGCTGTCTGGGTGTCCGACGAGGTGGTGTAACAGCACATACAGAGGAGCTCAGTGAATGGCCAGAATGATCCCAGCTGTTCCCAACAGAAGAGTTCAGGAAAGTAGTCATCTCTGTCCTCACAGCTTGTGTTCCAGGGGATAGTGCGAGGCTGTTATGGTTGGACGCTTGGTTGGGATTTGAGGGTTCAAAGAGACGTGGTGGAAGGTCCTTCATTTGATGCGTGAGCATGTGTTGCTTGAGATTCCCCTTTGTGGAAAAGCCCCTGTTGCATGTTGTGCAGATAAATGGTCTCTCCTTGGTATGGCTTCTGTAGTGGATATCCAAGGCACTTTGACAAGCAAAGTTCTTCCCACATATATCGCAAAAAGTGTTCTTAAACGTCCCCTTTTCTCTGAGATTGTGAATCAAGCTCGGAGGATCCTCAGTGTGGTTAAATAATGTTAGGTCAGTGGGGGCTGTAGCAGATGCATGGAGCGTTAAAGGGGTTGAGTTGGGCCACGTCTGGAAAGGTTCATGAAGGTTTGTAGTTTTAAAATAGAGTGAAGCTTGGTTATTTGGCGACAGAGACTGCTTGGAAGCTAAACTGTCAGATATGGGTAATGTGCCGGTCAACTGATCACTATCAGCAGCCTGTTGGTTGTTTGTTTGACTACATTCCTCATTAGGTTTGTCTGACCTTTCCGTCTTAATCCATTTGAGCTGCAGCTCCCCATGTGTCCCGTGGTAACTGGTCTTCTTCTTAGCTTCAAGTAGATTTTTACCAAATGATGATGGGGACAAATGGATGGACAAGGATTTGAATTTAGACAATCTGTTCTCACAAAAGCCCTCATCCCTGTCATCCAAAAACTTCTGCACGTGACTCACTTTTGCTATGTCCTTGAATTCCTCATCAGAATCCTGGGCGTATTTCTGATTTACATTGGGTTCGTGACCTTCCATGTGCATGTGTACGTGTTGCTGCAAGACCACAGCATTTGTAAACTTCCTTTGGCAGATGGGGCACGAGTGCTGGACCCTAAGTGGTATCGCTGCACGATGAACGGCTTGATGTGTCTTCAGGTTTCCTTTGGTGGTGAAAGCTCGACTGCACAGCTTACACTGGTAGGGACGCTCCCCTGTATGAGTCCGATAATGCATCCTAAGGGCACTCTGACAACTGAGTATTCGGTGGCAGACGAGACACTCGTTTTGGTCTGACACTGTTTTGTCAGGAGTTCCTGGAAGCAGCTGGAGTTTGGGGTTTTCAGAGCATTTTAATGAAAGGAACCCTGAAAATGAGGTAGAAGTTGGATTGGTGAATGGATTGGGTATGACATCGACCGATTCCTCTGACTTTGTGGTCGCGATTTTAGAGACAAAGTTAAACGATGGTTTTACGTCTTCACTCTTAAGATTGGTGGTTCTTTGTTGCCCTGTCGCAACTGAGTCAGAAGTCAAATCAAAGTGAAGATCATCTTGAGAAAGGGGAATGGGCACTGAGATTGGCTGCTCCTCTTTTGTGATGAGAGGGGACAGGTTGGTTGGGTCTGACTTGTCTACACCAGAGGTAATTGTAATTGAGGATGGTGGCCCATCAAGCCATCTTGTAACTGCTTTCTGTGGTAAGAAGGACACACTTTGAGGAATCCCACCATTGGTCTGGGTGTTGTCCAGGTGCTCTGGAACAGGATTAGGGTTCATTTGAATATGTGGGTACTTCTCTTTGTGCCTCTGAAAATGAACCTTTAAGTTCCCCCGGGTGGAGAACCTGTTTCCACAGACGTTGCATTTGTACGGCCGTTCTCCCGTGTGTGATCGCAGATGGATTTGCAAGGCACTGTCGCTCCCGAAGACTTTCGCGCAATATCTGCACTTGCGTTTGAAAAAAGACTCTTTTGAAGACAGTCGGGGCTCAGAAAGGGTCAGATTCTTACATTGCCTCTGTTGGGCCAAGGCTGCCAGGGCCTCCAGATCCTCCACAATTGCACAGATGTTTGGTACAGAGTTTGAAGTTGTGTGCTCAGAGCCCGAGGCTTGAGGTGAGTGAGAGCTCTCAGAAGTCTCGCTGACGAAGCGACTATTGCTCAACATCAAAGAGGACATCTTGGTTTGGGACAAGAACCCCAGTTGGGAGTCAGGTGAACCACAGCCCTTGTGTGTTTTTTTGGAAAGGTGCTTGTGGACAGCTGACGTCATGAGCTCACTGATAGTTTGTGAGGACTCAGAACTTGACAGCGCATCTCTGCTGTCAGGTGGACTTTGATGTAAGTGCTCCATGGCCGTGAGCTGCTTGAAGTCAACCATGTTAGCAGACTGAGCTGATAAGCATTTGGCCATCCCAGCAGCTGCAGCTAGTTGTTGAGATAGATGGGCGCTGAGAGCTGTGAGCCGATTGGTGGATTTTGAGGATGGCAGGCCTTCGGTGCAAATCGCTAGCGTCTCCGGTATCTCGGCCCTGTGGGAGGCACACAGCAGAACCTGGTGACGGATCTGATCGATCAGCTGCAGCTGGTGGAGTTGTTGTATTTGCAGGGTGAGGAGCTGCTGCAGTAGAGAGGAGATGGCAGTCGTACTGTGGTGTCTCTCTGAGTGAGTCTGCTGTGAAAACTGAGCCACAGCCACTTTAGTGCTCTCGAGGTTTTCAATAATGACGTTGCTTTTCATCCACGAGAATCCTCTTTGGTCCGCTGAGCAGCCATGTTGAGGTACAGATGCTGAGGTGCAGAAGACGGTGTCAGTGTTAGATTCAGCGCCACTGCTGCTCCGGTTACTGCTGGTGCTTCCTGAGCTTTCAGCACTGCCCTGGCTTCTCCTGCTGCTAAACCAATCCATGAATCCTGCACTTTCTTTGGATCCGTCCTGTGAAGGCGTGCTGCAGTTCTCAGAGTCATTAAGCGTTTGACCCGGCCCCCCGGCTGGGCCGGTTGGTGATGAGGCTGCGGGGGGAGTTTTGCAGCAGGACAGCAGATCCTCGTCCTCATTCACAATCAGCACTGGAGGATTTGGAGTGCAGTCTGTTTGATGTTGTTCCAGGTCTGATAGAGCTCTAAACTCAGCACAGCATCGGCTGCAGACACAAACACAGAGATCCACCGCAGGAGGAGAGTCTGGACTGAGAGAGGCATCTTTGAAACAGATAAAAAGAAGGAAGTTATTATTATCTGAGAGAAATATAACATTTAAAGAAAATCTATTAGGACAAAGTAGAGCCCATGAAATACCTTGAATTACTATGTGTCCTGTGGTTTGCCTAATTCCAGCTGTTTTGTCAATCAACAAACTTTCCTGCACATTTCAGGAACATTTTCTAACGTTCATAAATGTCTCTGTGTCATTAGAAACTAATACAAGGAATAAGTGAGTGAAACAGTCTGTTTACTTACGTTCATTTCTACAAATCAAATCACTTTTTAAAAGGTGCATTCTTCATGAATGCTTTTTAACATCATCTTCCAAAATAATTCTCAAACTCCTGTCTTTTTAGAGTGGCTTGACCAGTGGCAAATGAGAGCATTCCAATATAAGATTAGTCTTAAATCCATGAAACACCATAACTAGTTTCTCACCTGAGTGAACTCTGCAAATGTTTTAATTAAGAATTAATGGCAATCTTAATTCTTACTGTAAAAAAACAGACCTATACATACAAGAACTTAAATATGTTGCAGGTAAATTTAAGATTTAATTCAAAAGATTTATCTTTCACACTGAAATGGGTTATAACAATAAATCATTTCTGCAGATTTCTGTAGAAATTTTATAGCAACATTAGATTAATACACTACTGTACTACTACATACTAAACTCTACCACTATCATTACAGCAGGTCCTGTATGATAGGAATGTTATAAAAATACAAATATTATGGCATAGAGACCTGATTATCTCCTGACAAAATAAAGAAATGTTGAAAAAGATTGTACATTACATCCACAGTAGTTTTTCTTAACTTCTGTTAAGAGAAATGTCCTTTCTGTAAAAATCATGATGCCGTAAACTTCACAGCCTTTTACTTGAGGATGAAATTCAAATCATTTCCTGTGTTAAAATAACTTACCTGTGTGTTCAGTAAGAGGTAAAGGACCAGAATGGATGTGCTGGGGTTTGGGTTGTTTCCTCCGCGACATGTTTCCAACTCTGACACAACTGAATGAAAAGAGACAGAGAGAGAGGGAGGGGAGGGGAGGGGAGGGAGGGAGAAGAGAGAGAGAGAGAGAGAGAGAGAGACACCGCAGAAATACAGGGTTTGTCATTACAAACCAAACCGTCTGACAGAATCGAACCTTTCTGTTGCAGCTCACGGACACCATGTCTCAGTCCATCGGATGGAAGTATTCTACATGTGGGGAACGGGTGTAATGTAAATTAAAAAAATTCAAATGCCTGTAGCAAATTTCACCTGCATGTGAGCAACGGTTAATCTGTTCAGGTACGAAAAAAGAGACTGTCACCGGGACCTCAGAGACTGAAAGGGAAAATGAAACCAACTGTTTGTTTCTCCAGTTTTCTTTAGACCATGTTATTACCCACCCAAAACTCCCCTGCTATTTATACACAGACACAGATTTTCTATTTATGTCGTAAGTCGAGGCGTCTGAAGTTCATATTTTAATATTTAACTCTTCTCCATGTGGCTGCTGGAAACAGATCTGCTGCATTGTTCAGGTGACCTGAGAGAGACAGGTGAGGGAGTCACTCAGTCACGCGAACCAACAGGTTATCTGGTTCACTGTCGAGTCACTTCAGACACATCTGTCTGCCTCAGATGTGGGCGTGTGATCATCCAGGTGTTCTCTCACGCACCTTTGAAGCAGGTACACTGTCATTAGAAATAAAGACTTCTCAGCGGTTCAGACCCCTGGGCCCTTAGTAACGCTGCAGGGGCCCAAAGGACGTGTCTGAGTCACATCGACACGGATAGTCTCATGTTCAAGGGACTAAACTCCACTTCCTGTCACACAAAGTGGGATATAAGATCGGAGGTGTTTAAAGTAAGAGTGTGTGCATCATGTGGAGAAGACAGACATTCATGGTAAAGGAGTCTACGGTCTGTGTCATAAGGACTGGAGTCTCAGAGGGATCTGCAAGCGGGGGGGTCACAGAGTACTGAGAGCTGGACTAACACGTTGTTGATTCGATTCTGCACGAGATCATATATAATATTATATAGAACCACACCGGACCGTTGAAGCGTCAGTCAGCACAACGTCAGGACAAAAGCAGATAAGAGGTGGAAACACACCTCATTTCTTTAGGTGAATAGTTTACTAGATGTATTAAAGCAGCTGTGATCAATATTTTTATATTGACAATTGATCAATGACTGTGTGCAACGTGACAGGTGTTGATCGTAGTGACAAACCGCTGTGAATTATCAACCAGTCTGCGGCTCTGCTCGGCATTTTAGCATCTTTCAGCTCTGAGTTTTGGTTGTCGGCCTGTAAACATTAGAACCAACCAGCAGAGGATGAAGTCAGAGCCCGTGTTTAGTCCGCTGTGTTTATGATGATGATATTTCTCCACGGAGAACCCACTGTGGTGTAAAGTTCACCCCCCCTCCACATACAGATGAGTAATGCGGCACAATTTCGTACACGTTGAACAGAAAATGTCAGTCATTGCCGCTGATTTCATCCCGACCGACGAGTGACGACTCAGACGCTGCCGACAGAAGACAAAACCCGCAAAGTGGATTCATCATCCAGCTGTTTGACTTTAAAGCTCATAACTCACTGTTTTTAATTCGTTAATCGTCAATAAAACATAAAACACAATAAAAGCAGATCAGTTCTCAGAACTGCTGTGGCCCAAAACGTTCAAATGTAGAAAACATCTTCCACACGTGTGCAACATTTGAAGAAAACACTGCGAAGTTGTGCATTTTTATGTACATGAGTTTTCCTAAGTTGCAGAGCATCGAGGTTTCAGTGAACCAGTTCATAATTAGCTGAATGTAATTATGCTGTTAACAAATTATGGATAAGTGAATGAATAATATCAATAATGTAGTTCCTATTGGCCGTCATTTTTGGGGTTATGACCATCTGTAGTAAAAGCAGTCAAAAGTCACGACACTGATTTCGTTAAAGATGAGCATTAAGAATTAGCACCTTTCACATTCGTTCGAAAGCCTTTTAAGAACTTCATTTCTAAATTGTCTGATAAACACGAACTAAGTAATTCATTATAACGAACGTGTGAAAAAGTCTGTTGTCAGACGAACATTTGACATTTGCATCTCGTGTGATGACACCAGAGCTGCAGAGTTTCTGTCGTTTATCAGAGTCAAACTGCAACATAAAGACTCGAGCAGCTGCGAAGCTTCTTTCAGCAGATATACTGTCGTGTCATGTTGGAGGTGTAAAGGTGCAGTTTGTGAAAATAAATCACAGTGTGGAAATAGAGAGCCCATGTCACCGGCTCTGTGTGTTTTACAGCTCGGCCGGTGTTGGACGCCGCGGCTTATTAAAATCCACAGAGTTTACAACGTGAACTCGGACGGACAAAACTTTTTAGTTGTGAGGATTAATGAAGGACAGATGCCAGGGAGGCAGTGCACAGGCTGCTGAGCACAGGGACGGGTGATCAGACGACGGGGCCCTGGATACAGACGCGTGTCTCTCTGTTGCCCTTTGATCGACCCTTCTTTGTGCCACACCGGGAGCCGCCCATCACAACCGGTGAGCTACCGTTGACCACGCAGCATGCTCGATGCCCTGCTCGACGGCACCCGATGAAAGTGTGTGGAGGGAGGGGAGAGTCACACAGGGAACCGCCACCGGTCTGTCGTTGCCTCCTGAGGGTCACTTTAACTCCTGAGCAGAATGCGAGTGCTTACGAAAGTTAACGTGTTCAGACCACGAGCCACGGTCAGAGAGCGTGTCACGCACACAGCATGAACTCCCGGTGAATGAAGTCATACCCAACACCGCCACCTCGTGGCGACACACAGAACCAACCGGGTCTGTTTAAATTTTTTTATTACATCAGTCGCTTTTTTTGTTGTTGTTTGTTTTACAACCAAGAAAATCTAATAAAGGTAAAGTTTGTTGGGAGTAAACAAACAAACAGATTCAGGAGTAAAAAATAAAGGCACTTAACTTACATCAACCTCCATAAAATAGGTTTTCTTCTCTCTTTTTTACAAATATTTACACACGTCTCATCATGGCAGACAGTCAACGGGTTCAAACACATGATAACAGGAGGAGGACGTCTACTGCAGAGATACACATACAAAGAGTTTCATTTCAAAATGGGATTTAACTTCTGTAAATGTGAAAAAATATCTGCTGGTGTGATGATAAAGATCCCATTTAAATATTATAAAGGCCATTATTATTCTCAAGCCCTTTACCTGACAAATTTCAATTGATAAATTACGAAGATCAGGGAGCAATTTTAATGATGGATAAACATGGTTTTTGAGATGAAACTCTTTTTTTTACCTGTAAACTAACGGTTAAATAAGACAGGAATTAAATCATATTTTTTGTTATGAGCACTGAAGGAAACATGGAGACTATCAGTAAATAAGTTTAAGAGAATAAAGTTTAAAAAAAAAAAAAAAAACAGAAGACAGAATGTAAAATAAAGCATCAGAAGCAGAGCGATGCAGCATAACAACACTGGGTTCAAAAGCTGCAGCTGCTTCATCAAACCTTCACTTCAGTAAGAAACGTCCAGTATAAAATGTTCCATAATAAAATGGCAGAAAAGATTCCTGGAGGATGGACTGAAGAGTTTTACACACAGAGCTTTAACGCTGACAGCACGGGTCTGTCCTGTTTACACCGCGGCTGACGGCTGATCAGCGCCTTCTCACTGGTTATTAGTGAGAACCGGGGGCTTTCAAAGTCCACACTCCGTCCGACGCTTGCACGTGGGGGATAATCACGCTCTAAGTTTTAGAAATACACTTCCCATAATGCATTGGCGGATGTAAACAGGAAAAAGTTGAGTTATGCCGTGAGCTGCACCTTGAGCCTCACTTTTTTTAGCCCATTCGTTTTTTTAAATCTAGTCAGACTGTCCCGTTAAAAGCTGCTGAACCAGCGGTGACCAGCTCCAGTTCTCAGCGTAGCCGTGGACGCTCAGACAACTGTCGGACGTGGAAGTCACACTGGATCTAAAAGGACTCTTGAGAAGGACCAGCTTCAGGACTTGAATCTCCTCCATGATCTGTGTGTCACAGCCCCTGCTGCCGCTCCAGCTGTTGACATGATAGTGAGCGGTGGAACCAGCAGCCAGACTGCAATACCGAACTTCCTTCGGTTTCTACAACACCTGCACACACCTGTCCCTTTCACCTCACGCAGTGTCTCCGACTCACGTCTCCCCCCCTCAGCTGAAAACCTCTGGTTCAAACCGAAACAACTTCGAAGCAACTTTTTAAAGCGATCAGCAGAGAGAAATCTAGTGTTCTCCCCGAGGGCGTTTTTTGACTTTAACCCGAGTTTAAGGCATTTTGGTCATTTTTAGAGCTAATTTCATAAAACTTCAGAGTTCACCATCCTTGCAGTTTTGTTAGTAAGCAGTTCATTTGCTTAATTTAATTTAATTCAATCAGGTTCAGGTTTTTCAGCCTGTATTAAATGAAACAGGTTTCGTTCGCTTTAATCCTTCCTCCTGTTCAGACCGGACATTCCCGTATCTATTCAGCCTGGGGTTCTAGAAAAGCTCTGTTTCTGGTTAGTTGTTACACCGTTCACACAGATGCATACAGTAAAGTACTGAGTATGAGTGTATAATGACCAAGGCAAAGACTCCAGGCAAACCCATGTTTTCTGCTGGTCTGAATGGGCTGACATGGGATCTGAGCTGACTGTGGCTGGAATGACACGAACCCTAAACGTGACCAAAATGCTCCTAAAACTCCGATCGCTCGCCAGGTGCGACGGGACTGTGAAGGAGTGGTATGATGGTGCGGTTTGTATGTTGCTACGGTGATAGTAGGAGTGTGTACGGATAGGTGTGTGTATGATGTGTATATTCAGTATGTGTGTGTGTGTGTGTGTGTGTGTGTGTGTGTGTGTGATCTCAGTGGGAGGAGCTGCGGTCGTTGGCGACGTCCTGCAGGCGGCGGAGCAGGGCAGAGTGATTGTCGGGACAAACCCTCTTGGGGGACGTCTCGTTGTCCAGGGGCATGCTGCGCTTCCTGGTGGGGGTCTCCCCGGTCCGGATCATACTGTTGATCTCCTGGAGACGCTGAGGGGTCACAGGTCACAACGGTTAGAGCTTGTGATCCAACATGTGTGATCTGTCAGTGCCTGAAGTGTTTTTCTCTCTCTGTGTTCCTTCTGTGTCTTTAATGATCTCCTGAATGTTACCGAACACAGAAACTCTCCTGATCTCTTTATGTTCTGACCTCCAGTTTCAATTGTTTACACGTTGTTTGTTTTCTGTCTCTAATCACTACAATACCCATGAGTCTCAGCTGCTGTTGCTGTGGAGAAGAAGCCAGTCAGAGGTGGCAGTGAATTCTAAACGCTTTGTCGCTGAATTTGCGAGCAAAACACGTCGCCATGGTCAAAAGTGAATTCGGGAATTCCCGAAATGCACCTTGGGAGTCGTAGTTGACTCCTCTCCTTCAGTTTTTCTGTCAGCAGGCAGAAGCAGATATTTTCTAACACACTTGTTTATCTTTTGTTCTGAGGATCTCTTCCCTCGCGCTGTTGTGGGTTAACGTTGGCTTTATACTCCTGATCTATTTCCCTCCGTCACTCTCGCTTTCCCACGCTGTCACATCCGTCCAATCGCAATCTTTCTGCCCGCGTTCCTCCAGCCAATCCATCACTGGATGCTGTGCTTTAAATATCATTACAATTCTGCCTGTCTGCTTTCTATTCTGCAGCCCACCTCCTCCCCGTCACCACCCGCGTCTAGACTCCGGGGATCCTGACCCGTCTCCTACCTTCTAATGGGCTTCTTTCGCTTAATGAAGATGCTTCACATCGATGGCGTCTAACTGCCAAAAGATCTCTCTGTTGCTACCCCAACACATTTTGTGTTTCACTTATTGACCCGTCAGTCACCTACGCTCAACATGAGAAACATGAATGGTCTGTTACTGCAGGAACCAGGAGGTCTGAAACCAGTCTAACCACTTCAGAACTCTGGATACACCATACATGTGTGCAGGTGTACAGTATGAGGAGTGTGTGTGTGTGTGTGTGTGTGTGTACGTGAGAGGGTCCTACGTTGGGGGGGCTGCTGCAGATGTAGTAATAAATCTTGTCACGGGGGGTTGTGGGTGTGGGGGCGGAGCTTGTCTTGTGAGGTGAGATGTAAATGGAGTGTTTGCTGGACAGAAGCATCCGACGAGGAGACCCGATTCTCAGGGTGGGGTACGGGCACAGAGAGGGGGACTCCACCTGCAAACACACACACACACACACAGAAATGTGTTTAATTTTGCATTTTGAAAGCTTGTGTGTTTTTTCCTAAAATCAATACACAACCATGTAGTGTTGGTGCCTCGCTCCAACCTGTAACCTTTGAGCTTACAGAGGAAGGAGGAGCCTTTAAGGCACATTAACTCTGTGATTTTCTTAAATACTTGATTCAGTTGTTTTTTTAGGCTTCAAGTCAATATTCTTCTGTTCAACATGCATCACTCTCTGCAGTCACTGTGTGCTGGGCCCTGCTGTTTTCACTAAGTGGCCGGCGTAGACGAGGTCTGAGGGCGCAGGTTTTTGCTCAGTGATGAAAAAGCGAATCCTGGTTGCCTGTTTCGTTATTTGCCTTCTGTTCTGAATTCTTTCCTCCACAGTGGCTTCCTCCCCCTATGAGTGACACCACAACCAGGTCTTTACTGTTGGCTCTTTAAATCTCTTGCTGTTTTTGTGAAAAATTGGCTTTGTCCACTGAAATCAACTTCTACTTTATTTCACTAAAAGTTGTTTGGTTTCACTTGTTACTGAGGGTGTTGCCTTGTGTGAAGCACTATGTGACATGGGTTTAGAAAAGTTCTCTATAAATAAAGATTATTATAATAATAATAATGATTATTATTATTGTTAAAAAAGGTAATTTACTTTCTAGAGCTGCACACTCACCTCTACTAAAACAGGTGATTTATGGTGCCAATTGTACCTAATACCACAAAGTAAAAATATGCCAATACAAGTATAACCTAGCATTCAAAACTTAAATGAAGTAAAAGTATGTACTATAAGTTTCTGTGCAGAATGGTCTAATTTACACCGTCAGTATATATTAGTTTGTTGGATGATTATAATTATTATGTAACTGGCACTTTGATGCTGCAGGTTGTTCAGCTGGAGCCAATTTAAAGACTAAATATTTTTCAGTCACATCTATGGCAATGTTTCATGATTCTATTTATGTTTTGGTGACATCATACTGAGGAGCAGTTTAGACTGGCTTGTTCGAGTGGTGCAGTTTCATCACGTTAAGTTGCAGCTTCATGTTTCACTTAAACAGACAATTCCTGTTCTCTGTAATGCCTCCTGCTTCAAACATTCAAGGATTTTTGCTGTCAGCGCCACCTTGTATACAAAAATGACTCTTTCTAGATACAAATAAATACACAGACAAATGCACTACATGCCCAAACTCTGACTGTGACTGTGAACCTCACTCACCCCTGCAGAGGGCGAGTTTGGTGAGTATCTCAGAGCAAAGAGTCTCATCTGTTTGATGTAAACGTTGTTGTAGAAGTGGATCAGGTCTCCTCGCTCCTCCTCACCGACACCCACAGTGGAGGAAGGGGAGGAGGAGGTTTTCTTGTTGGAGGCGTTGGTGGGTGTAGAGGGGGCACTGCCAGGCTGGGGGGCCGGCAAGGTGCTGCTGGAGCGAATAGGAACTGGACTGTTGTCTCCCCCAGCTGGGGGGAGATTGGAGGGGAGGGAGGAGGGCAGACGTCAGTTAACAGCAAAGACGACAACAGCAAATACAGTAAATCACCCACACTCATGTTGGACGAACAAGCCTGAAAACTACATTTAGTTATTTTTTTGAAGGGGGAGAAAAATGTCCCGCTTGAGTCCACCTGATGGATCTAAGTTCACTATTCCCTCTCTTTTAGCTCTGGTTTTGGTCTCCACCAGCTCCTGAGGGAAACATCCGGCTCTTTAGCTGCTAAATGCTCCACTGTGTTCACCAGCTGGTCTCTGACTGTGTCTGTCTGCTGGTTGGTGCTGAGCAGGTTATTTTTTTTATTGCTTTTATACTGAAGAACAGCAGAGACTGAACCAGAAAGGAAATGTGCTACAAAACTAAAAAAAAACAAAACTAGGAGCTAAAAGAGGCTAAAAAGCTCCACAAAGCAGCAGAGATGGAGAGAATCTCTTTTGGTCCATCACTATGAGCTGCTCCGTTTACAGTACAGGTGACCTATTAGCTGCTAATATAAAAAATACTGATAAATGGAGCTTTAATGTTGCCATATTAATAAGTTCAACACTGAAGACAGTGAAAAGTTTTCTAACTCGAACAGGCTTGTTTGAGTTTTCACACCTGGATCCTGGCTGGTGTCAGTAGATGAGTTCTGTTTCTTTGTGTCGTTGCTGCCGGAGTGACGCCTCCTCCTCCCTGAGATCAACACACTCCTGTAAACCTGAAGCACACCCACACACACACACACACACACACACACAGATAGCGGATGTTTGCTTATGGCCAAAATGTGAATATATTACCAAAAGTAAGCCCCTAATAGTCCTGCAGGAAGAAATAAGAGCAGAGCCAGTGACACTGACACTATTTATAGCGCCCTGTTTGCTAGTTTTCTTCATGTGTGTCAGTGAGAAGCAGCAGAGCGGATTCGGAGTTTCTTACGTTGCTGCTGGCCTGAGGCTGAGTGCGGTAACACTTCATAATATTCTGAAAGGATTTGTCCTCTTTGGTCACCTGACAAAAACAGAGAACACACACATTTACTTCAACAGAACGACACACACCCTAGGGGGTGGTGTTTGTACCCCTGTAGACTCACACTAACGCACACACAGACCTTTGCCATGACGTAAACAGCACACATGAGGAGCTGGTCCAGGTGACGGTCCATCATCAGGTCAGTACAGTGGACCAGAGAATATTCAAAACATGTCCAGATCTTCCTCCTCAGCTCTGAGGAGATGTCCAGTTTGGCACAAAGATCTCTGAGACGGACGCTGGCCAGGTGGTACACCTGCGGGAGGGAAAAATATACTGTAAAATACAGTAATATAATATATTACTGTTTCCACACACCTTCTAGCACTTAAGGGAAGTGAAAAGATCTCCAACTTACACAGAAAGCAGCCGTCTTTCTGTTTTTGTTTTTGTCCACTTGTAAAATTCAGAAAACCTTACATTTTCAGACTAGTAATCAAGTTTTGTACCAACACAGTTTTAAGGTTTGAAATAAAAACTGGCTCCGAATGTTGGAGGAGATTAACGCAACGACTGTGTCTGAGTCACCATTTTAATGCGTTTAAAAGGTTAAACTTGTCATTTGCTCTTATTATTTTTAGATACAAACAAGGATGGTGAAAGGATGTTATGAGATGCTAAGTGGTAAAACATATATTGCTGTAAATCATTAGTGTGCTTTTTACTGTCGGGATGGGGCGCACGGAATAATGTGCGGTTTCTACAAAACAGTGTTGATGGAAAAATAACCCTGCAAATTCCTGCCTGACGTCTGAGCCCCACGTGAAGACATGTAGGACTCGTACCTTCCTGAAGAACAGAGACAGCGAGCCCTTCCTCAGAGGACTGCTCGCCGGTTGGGCAGCTGGTTTGGTGACGGCTGACTGGACGGTGAGGGTGCCGGTCAGAGTCTGGGCGGACAGCGGCTGCAGCGTGGCTCCGCCCTGCCCCGTCACACTCACCTGGACCGGGATGAAGGTGATTCCTCCGCTCTCATTGGCTATACCTGCAGAGGTGGGTGTTTGTTATTTACCCTTATCACGTATCCTTTCATAGTCGTGTAAATCTTTTCGGTCTCTCACCCTGCACAGGTATAGTGACTGTCTGCCCGTTGTTGGCGGTAACGGTGGCGGTTGCCATGGTGACCACAGTCTGCCCAGCCGGGATCGCTGTGACTAGGCTGGCCTGGCCGGTCTTGGTCACGTTAGCCGGTGTTGTACTGGTGGTACTGGTGCTACTGGTGGAGGTGACTCCGGTCTCACCGTCCACCGGGTCCAAAAAGAGACGGCGGCGAGCTGAGCCGGTGGGGGAGGAGCTGTAACGGTCCAGCAGAGTGGTGGGGGAGGGGGACACCCCTGTCGGAGGAGGAGGGAAGCAGGCTGATTGTGTTACAATCCAGATGAGTCCAACAAACTACATCTGTGGCAGATTTCTAACACAGTTTATGTACAATTTATTCATAAAATGAATCAAAATGCTCTCTGAAAGTGTTAAAATGATCAACTGGATGTTTGTTTTTTTCTGAATCCCTGCATACATGTCTTCACTTACTCTGAGTTTATAAAACTGAATTTGAAAAGATTAGTTCAGCAGTAATCACACCCATTTTTCTTTAATCAAATTTGATTCGATAGTAAATTTTCTCTGAGAACTCAGTGCCCCAATATTAACAGAATAGACTAAACCAATTCAAATACAGTTTCTGCTGGAGCTGATATTTTCAAGCTTCATCAAAACATTTTATATATATTTACACATTCAGATATGAATACACAGCCTTTCTGTAGGTGCAGGGAGTTTAACATCAGCCTGTACATTAGAGAAATATCTACCTGTCATCAATGTTTCTGATAAATAAATTTATTTGTTGCAGAAAAAAACACGGTATTTAGACAAATCACACAATGTAGGCACATACAGTATTACATGTAGGCAAGAATGCGGGTTTTCAGTTTTTTAAATTTTCTCTTTTTTTTCCCTGAGGCTACTCAGAGAACTCAGATTATGGAAGAAATCCGGCGACGCATTTATTTGCACTGTAATAACGTGGTTACTGTAAATGTGTTTAAGTGTGTGTAAGTGTTTTTTTTTTTTTTTTTTACACTGTCGTGACTTGTGTCAGAGAGCTGACGGCTCTGTGAGGGGACCGGCTCTGTGGAGGGCACTCTGTGTTAAAGGCAGCTTCAGTCAGACCTTTGGGTGAAATTATTTGAAACTCAGGGACACGTCACTGTGTGTAATGGCCTCTCCTTTCATCCAGCCTGTCCACTGTCACAATGATACGTTACACCTGTTCGAAGTCTTTGTCATGCACATACTCCCATGTAACCTGGTTACTCGCATACATGGCCAAGAAGAAGAGAAAAAAAAAAAAAAACCTGGGGAAATCAGGTTCTTTTTATACCCGAGTCTTGTGAGTAAGATGTTTAAGAAATCCGGGTTATCTCAGACTGTAACCCGGCTGTTAAGTGCATGTAAACACACTGCTCCTGATCCTGTTGTACTTCATAAGCCAGAAACTCACAGGGAACCGTTGCTGCATATCTCTTTTTGTCTATTGGCTAAGAAAATGTTGAGATTTTATCCATCTGACAGGTAAAAAAAGCTCTCGGGAGGAACAGCAGTAAATGAAATGACAGCAACACATAACACAACCTTTGACGGTGCTGTTGGTGTTGAGGTCAGGTCCGTGGTTGATGGGTGTGATGGGAACGCTGCCTGTGCTGCTTTCATCGTTTTGTTCCAGGTACTGAGGAGGCATCACCTGAAACGCAACACATCCAGACAACAGTCACACACTGAGCACTGTGAACCAGCTTCTTTATGACAAACAAGAAAAAAACGGACCCTTTTCAAAAACACACACTGTGTTGAAATGTATTTAAATTTAGGATTAATTCCTGCTTGAAAGACAAAAAAAAACACTCATCACATAAATGCTCTAATGAACATGTCTAATATGTATATTTAAACGAGTACATCATAAATGTATTAGAGTGAAAAGTGTAAAGTGTTGTCCTGCTTGTGTATCTGTACCTCCTGGCAGGAAGGGACGTGGTCTTTGGCCCCCCGGAGACTCTCCCATAGCGGGGACTCGCTGGTCCAGGCCAGACTCTCCAGAACCTGCTCCTCCACCTGGTTCAGGTGCTTCACCACTTCCCGGAACAGACCCTGCTCCGACCGCACCAACACCTCGATCACCTGCACGCACACAGATACACAGACGCACGCACGCACACACGCAGATTCAGAGACATGCATAAAAAAAAATATTTTACAGGTGCAAGTCTTTATCTTTTTCTACTGGGGTTTTATAGGTGGAGAAATTTCAATAAGTGATAGGAAATATTGATACGTTGTAGAAGTGATTGGTTGTATTGATACCTTGTAGAAGTGATAAGCAGGGAGCTGGAAGATGGTGATCACGTTGGGGAAATCTCCTGGAGGTCTGTAGGAGAAGATGACGATCTCCAAACAGCAGGCCAGCAGGGAGCGGTGGAAGACGTCCTGCTCCAGAATACACTACAACACACACACACACACACACACTTTCACCAATCAACTCCCCACTATTCTCTGAAAAAACGCTAGATTTGTTCTCATTCAAATTAACCACGAGCATTACAAATTTCCCTGGCTGCAAGGATTGACTGTGAAAGTAGAGCTTAAGTCTATTTATTCAAATTAAAGAGGTACAGAAACTGATTTAACTCAAGGGTCTCTGTTAATGAAAATGTCTGTGTCATTTGTAGGAAACAACTTGTACGTATTTACAAGCCAAGAAGAATTAATACTATAAAATTCCTGTTAGTTCTATATTTCATCCATTATCTGCCCCACAAAATTTTTAACCATCATCAAGCATCAGGGCTTTGTTAGAGGTCATTCACACTTGATGAGCTAGCTTCCCAAGAAGCAGAGCTCTTTGTAAGTTTGTAAGGGGAAATCTAAGTCAAGGCAAATTTATTTATATAGCGCAGTTCATACACAAGGTAGTTTCAGGCGTTTAAACTTTAAAATGACTTTAAAGGGAACTGGAAACAAAGTGAAACAGATTGATTCAAGTTAACTGTGAACATGTACAAATTCGGAGGAAAAAGTGACATCAAAATGAAATAAAAATGAAAAACACAAAATTAGAAAGCAGCAGAAAATAACAAGGTTTTAAGATGCTTCAAGTCTCAGATTTATCAGAGTTTCAAAAGTCTCAAGTCCTTAGGGGCAAGACTCATGTCACAAGTCTTCATCAGCAAATTGCAAATAGAGATTCAAGTCTTTCGGTTCTCTGAACGCTGACTATTAAAATCACGCCGCCTTTGAACATTTTCATTTCAAAGCTGTATTAAATTTTTTAAAGTCAATGCAGAGACTTAAATGTTTACGAGACACAGCTGTAAAAAGCCTGACTGTCCCTCACTTGTGACTTACATCCGCCTCGAGTCCAAGTCTCCTATCTCTCCGAAATACTCACAGATAGGTCAGCGTCTCCCAGTATCATCTTTTCTCTCTCAATGATGGACTCCAGGATCCTGTAGTAGAGCGCCTCTGCCAGGTGGAAATACTTCACTGCCATGTCTGCAAAGAGTTTATTTAGGTAGTTAGAGAGAAGCGAATCTATCATCGCTAATGGAAGATTTTCTGTTCATGAGTTTGTGTGTTCATTTACCTTTCCCCATCCCCCTGTTCTCTGCACCGCTGTCCTCGTAATGTTGAGAGAAGAGATCAAACATGTCCTTCAGACGCTTACTAATAACATCACTGGGGTCTCTGGCACAAGTCCTGAGACAAAAATGAACAGCGATACAGTTTCTGTCATCACACTGCAGCAGATAATACAAATTATACTAAGTAAAAGTCCTGCATTCAAAATAGTTCCTCAGTAAAAAGTACACAAGTATTCTCAGCTTCATGTATTAAAGTATCACAGTAAAACTACACAAGTAAGAGTTAAAAAATAGTTGTAGTGCAGTAAAAAGTGCAATATTTCCTTCTGAAATGTAGTGGAGTAATAGTATAAAGTAGCATAAATCGGAAATACTCAAGTAGAGTACAAGTACGTCAAATTAGTATTTAAGAACAGTACATGAGTCAGTACTGGAAAGGTGGCGGGTACAAGCTTTCCCTTTAGATGTTGGAAACTCTGGCTGAAACCTGAGTTAAATCTGGTTTCACGTCTTTGGGGAGAAGGGAAAGGATGGGACGCCATCTTGTTATCTCATCTCCAGTTTAGGGCACTGAAATGTTGGGATCCAGAAACATGCCTGAGAGTTTCTGCTAGCTTAGGGCTCGGACCCTGTTTGGTTCCCGACAGCAGAGTGTGCAGACGTCCAACGCTCTTCATGGCGGAGGAGACGGGAGATGCCAGGCTGGTCTCCTGAACGTACTTCCTCCCAGTCAGAGGAGTGGAAACCTTCAGGGCTGAGGCCTGATGAGAGGAGAGATGGCAGGTTGGTTTTTTAATATTTCAAACAAAAGACAAAACAGAGAATTCAGCAGACAGAGCAGGAAGGATCAAAACAACAAAAGGCTGTTAAAATTAAGACACTAAGTAAATAAAGAAACATAAGTGTCTGGTCTCACAGTGAGGTTGGTGTGAAGCCTGTAGGTGGCGCTGTCTTGGTTCTCCGGCCCCTCACAGAGGCAGGGCCCCGGGGTGCCGATGTCCTCACTCGCCCCCTCACCGGTGAAGATCCTCTCATCCAGACTGCCGGTGGCCAGAACATGTTCCTCGTACACCCGACTGAGAGACAAACTGAAGGGGGGGGGCAGGAGATTAGAGAGGGAAAACAGAGAGGAGTAGAATAAAAAAGAGTATGGTGGTGTGGCATAGAGTCGATGAATGCAGTAGTAGAGGACAGGAGAGCAGAGTGGAGTTGACTGGGGGACAGTAGGAAAAGAAAAGTCCATAAGAGATGGGCAGAGAGACGACATTAGAGTGGAGCTGAGTAGAATAGAGAGAAGCAGGGTAGAGTCCTGCGGGGTAGAGTGTTTATATGAGAGCAGGCGTTTCAAGGTCTGAGCCCCACTTGTTTTTTTAAATCTAGTCAGACTGTCTCCATTAAAAGCTGCTGAATCAGCTGAGATCAGCTCCCGTTCTCAGCGTAGCCGTGGTCGTACAGACAACCGTCACTGGATCACTGTGACACTGAAGATGTTGTTACCTCCGCCGAGGCGGTTGCGTTTTCACCCGCGTCTGTTTGATTATTTTTCTGTCAGCAGGCTCACGCAAAAACTACAGAACCGCTTTGCACCAAGCTCAGTGGAGGGACGGGGCGTGGGCCAGAGAAGAACCCATTACACTCTGGTGCAGATCCAGGAATTTTTTAGGACTTTCCTAAACATCGCCAGACAGGGCAGTCTTCCACATTTTCGTCAATATTTGGCCTCGGTGGAGGTACGTGCTCTACTGAGAACCAGTCTAGTTGATTTAACAAACACATCCAGACATGAAAGATGTCTGCAAATTTGTTTTGAACCAATTCACAAATGAGGCCCCCAGATGAATGAAAACTGTCTGTGGAATAGAGACCTATTATAAAGACAGTCAACAACCTCCTCTTTTTTTTCTGTCAATGACAATAAAGAGATTTCCATGTGTTTTTTTTCCATTTTAGTCACTAAAGCACTTTTTTCGTCAACGATATTGTCTGAAGATTTAGTCAGTTACTGTTTAATGGAGTAAGCGTTGCCTCGTCAACATCTCATCTTTGTCGTGGAAAAAAGGTAGTTAACCAACATATTTCATCATAATTTTTGTTCACAAAATTAGCACTAAGGTAGAGTCAAAGAGAGATGTGTAAGGTGCAGAATAAAGGATGGCATAATGAACTGCAGCTGAGGAAAAGAGATTCGGTAGAAGGGTAGAAGGAGAAGAGACTATAAGAAGGTAGAGTACGGTAAAGTAGAATAGAACAGCGCAGCAGTTGTTTTGGACAAAGACAGAGACAATGTACCGTAGAGACGGTAAAAGACGAAAAAGACTCAAAGATGATGCAGCAACATCTTATCAGATTCTGTAAAATGAGCAAGAACATGCAGACAGAGAATGTCAACAAATGATTACACGAACATTCGTGACAACAGCGTGAACCGAACGTGTCACCTGTTCATCGCTCACTTTTTTCACACTACTCACTGATCCTGGTCCTGTTTTATAGTGTTCCTTACAACAGTCGTGTTTGCATTTTCCAGAGAAAATCCAGTAAGTCTGTCAAACTAAACGGCAACATCACGCTGGAAACTCATTTTCTCAATTTTTGAAGGGGGCATGCTCGAGCTAAAACAGGACGCTACGTTCCTCTTTAAGGTTTTGTAAGAATAAAAGGTAAAAGTTTCCCTTCTCACAGAAAACACGTTATGAATTGTTAATTTAACACAGGTTGTTCCGGTTGAAAGCAAATATATCCGCCCTTCCACCAAATCCTTTTCCAGACTTAAGTCCTCATCTCAAAGTAACTGGGAGTAAAGTAACTGTAAATGTCACAGATTTTCTGTCTTTCTTCTGTTTAATCCAGTAACTTTTGAAACCCTGTGTCACGGCGCAATGACAGCCGACACTCACAAACTGTCTCCGAAGTTCATGGGGTCCAGAAATCCGGTCAGGCTGTCCTCTTTTCCTCTGAGAATCTGTGGGAGACAAAGAAGAGGAAGTTTAGTTTTTCAGTAAACCACACGCACCAACAGACCAGACCAGTGTTTGTGTGTGTGTGTGTGTGTGTGTGTGTATCCTGTATTTATTTCCTAACTGTGGTGGTAGGAAGAGTAAAACCACATCAAGCAGGAATATCAGAGGCAGAAACCTTTATGAGAAAAGTACATTCACTACTGAAACCGGTGGTATGAAGTCAAGAAAACACCACACAAAGATTCTCATTACATCTCATGTTCAGTAGATTTAACTGCTATGTTGAAAATGAATATAACCTAAACAACAATTGATGGATTAAGTGCCATCACTTAAAAGAGCCAAATTATGCAGGAATTTAAATGTCATCCAATGGCATCACCATGACTAGTGGATTCACTTGCAGGGGGAAAGTAAACACACTCATTTCTTATGTCAGGTTGAATCTTAGTGAACCTTGACCCACGAAATTTGGGCTGTTGACCAACAACAGGCCGTCTTTCCAGAGCTGACATTTACTCTAAACATTTTCATCTTCTCTGCAGTTTTTTGTCTTGTACTGTCTTCATACAGCTGATTGCAAGCCAACCCCAGATTAAAAGAACCACATTGGTGTTTTTGCATGTTTCTGTAAATCTACTTGTAATTTCCAGCTCTTTTGCTTTTCATATCGCACTGGAATGAATGAAAGTCCAGGGCTGTTTGAGGAGGGAAAAAAGACATTGAAATCTGTGGCATGCTTTGCAAAAACACAGGTATGGTCCTATAAGTGAACATGGATAATGTGGAATCAGACCACCTTAATAATTTCTCACCAGTCTGTCACTTAAAGTACAAGGAACGTTAATAACAAAACATCAGAGTTATTTAGCAACACATCTAGTACTGAGCATACTGACATCTATTAGTGAACCCCAGCATGTCTTACCCTCTTGTGGAAGAGTTTCTTGATGAAGGGTTTCCAGAAGTGTTCTTTGACTCCCTTGGCCTCCAGCACCAGCCCGTCATGCAGCTCACACAGCTGCTCTATGAAGCAGTATGGACCCGAGGACGGTCTGAAGTCTTTACTGCTGAAGTCTTCTGGTAGACCTGGAGGAAACAAGACAGACGAGGGAGGACACTGGTAACCAGAAGAACCACTAACCTGCTGACTGGACGTATTCCAGGAAAACATTCACCCTTAAAACTATCTGACACCTTTTAAAACTGCTTTTATTTCGACTATTGATGGTATTTGATTTAATCCTTTTACTGTGGATAACTGTTTGTATAGCTAGAATAGAGTCTAATGAGACTCCTCAGTGATCTAAAAGAAGAGTAAATGTCAGGGTAAATAAGTGTAGGCGTCACTCTCGGCAGGTGCTTTCATCAGAGGTGACCACAGGTGTCACCAAATCAACCAGGACTCAAATCCCAAGGAATTTAACTTTGCATTTTCACGGAAGAAGACTGGATGACCACATTATTCTTTAGATTTACTTTGTTTCTGTTGTTATTCATATTCCTCTTTTAAGATTCAACATGTGTTCTTTACTTCTAGTTTCTCTTGTTGGATCCCATATTTTTTTGCTGCAACATACTCTTTTCCCACAGGAAATCAGGAAGTTCAACAAGTTTTTCATGTCATCTTAAATTCCCTGGTGCAATTTAGGATTTTCAAACCAAAATGTAGACAAGAAAAGTTTGTTTCCTGTCTCAATACAGCTTGAAGTGGTGTCATTTTTCATGGTGATGCTGGCAGGCTTTTAGCGGAGCAGTTTTCTCTCTCAACAGGTTCTCCAGTATAATTAATACCATGTTTAGACAAGGAGGCAGAGGCAGAGGAAACACGAGGTGTCAACAGGAAGAGAAGGCTGAGCCGATATACACTGCTGTAGCTTTTTTTTGGGAGCTGTCAGGTTGGAATTTGTTCAGCAAAAAGAGCACAGCTTTTGATTTATTTTACATGTTTGATTCAGTACAGAACATGACTGATAAGCAGGCTTCCTATATGCCTGTGCTGATTTAATTTAATGGCTATTCAATGTCATGTTTCACAACTCTGACCCAAATACTTTGAGCTTTGAGACACATGTTGGTAGGACGCGGTTCAAGATTTTGAACATAAAAGCCAAAGTAAAACGGACCGAGCGACTAAACGCTGACGTACATGAAGCACGAAGAGAGGAAACCCTCAGGTCTGTGAGGAGCCGTGAGGACACTGGAACCTTCCCCACATTAACACATGAAAACAACCGAAATGTCAGGTTTCCATCACGTTCTCCTCATGGTTTCCCATCGTCTGAGCTTTGACTGCAGCTCTTTTAACGACCTCATCTCGCCGCGTCCTCTTCTTCTTCTTCTTCTTCTTCTTCTGGTTTAACGGCAGCGGCTGGATAATCGGCTCCACCAGCTGTTGATCAGCTCATATTCACACAGAAGCAGTGGAGGAAAACTAGACTTCACTCAGGTTTTATTTGGAACATTTTCTGGATATTGTGTTAAAATTTGAGCTTCATTTGGATGGAAACTTGACTAGAATATCTCCCAAAGTTTTTCCCTCGGAAAACCCTGGACAAACAGATGGTCATGTATGATAACCACCGCATCTCTCTAACCCTGTTTGTTTATTCCCTCAAGCACATGAACGTCCAGGCTGTGTGCCTCTCTCTCTCTCTCTGGACCATCACTGTACTGGAACCTCTCTCCCTCTCCTGGCTGTCAGTGCCTCATTCCAGATGTTTTGGATCTGAATCTTTGTCCTCCAGGAGCCCCAGCCTCGTGCTTGTCTCCCTCTTCCTCTGACTGTTTGTTTCCTTCTCCTAGACGTGTGAATGATGTGCTTGGTTTTGCCTCTTGTGTGTTTGTGTAGTCTGTCCTCTTTCCAGGTCTTCACGGTGGACAGGAGGTTGTGTGGCTCAGGTCCTGGAAGTTGCTCGAGATCATTCCAAATCATTTTCTTCGTCATGGTTTACAATCTGTAAGGCTGTTATCCAGATTGTCCACAGTGTAAATCTACTTTGTCGCTCTGTTCTGTACACACAACATCTATTTCCTGTCTTTCCGTCCTGAAGAGCGATCCCTCCTCTGTTGCTCTTCCTGAGGTTTCTTCCATTTTTACCGTTAAAGGGATTTTTGGGGAGTTCTCCCTTGTCTGACTCAAGGGTCTAAGGTCAGAGGGGATCGTATGCTGTAAACGTTGTTAAGACCCTGGAGGGAAATTTGTGATTGGTGATATTGGGCTGTATAAATAAAATTTGACTGGACTTGACATATCCTTCTATAAAAATTTAGAGCATACAGGAAGAAGGAGTGTGCTGATGCCTCCTCCTGCCCCAAACCTCAAGTTTCACCTATGTGGCCTTTTTTACTTTCTGCAGAACCTGAATACAGACTTCAGGAGGATGCAGCAGTGCAGAGTGCAGTACCTTTGAAGTTTGGGTTTAGCAGGTCTTTCCTGGCATTGCACAGCAGCGCGTTGGTGAAGACTAGGTCTAGAGCACACAGCAGCAGATGATACGAGTTTACCAGGTCATCACTGATCATGGGGAAGTTCCCTGAACAAGAAAGGAAGAAAAACATGACACCTGTGAGGGAATCATTGTGTCTGCAGGCTAAGTTGGCACAGCAGACCACGACAGAGTTACTGCCAAATCTGCACAGGCAGGTCCAGACCAGCCTCTTTGGTTGTCAAGACGTCAGATGCACTGAGCTGTGGGGATTAAGAAGGATTTTGGCAGCAGAGAGAAGTGAAGTTCTAACACTCTTCTCCTCAGTAAAAACCAATGTGGATCCCTTGAACAAGGCGCTTCAGCCCTTGCTGCAGCTGTGGAGCTGCTCAGGATCTAGCCCCAGTCTGTTCCTCTCGTGTACTGAATTACCATCACATTCAAGCACAGAGCTAAACATCCGACTTACAGAAAAATAAATACTCAGTGAGCTGTGAAAAACCCAGAAGGTGGTTTAACATCACCTAATGCTATCCTGAAGGTTTTTCCAGAATCTGCAACGACTCCTCAAACATCTGGATGAAGAAATACTCTTTCTGCTGCAACATAAACAAGGTTTTTAAGATGGTTCTCAGGCTCTGACTCTGTTTCCTCCAAACCGAGATGGTAGCGGATAATGACACCTCTTTGCTCAGTTTATACAACATGAACCAAGACTAAAAATCTTTTTATCAGTTACACTGTTATATATTAATGTTTCTTTCCAGTATTTTATATTTTCATGCAAAATACTGTGTTAATATTTTGCATGTGAAGATTCTCAGTCATCCAGGTCATGGTATTCTGTAAGTGCTATGTGAAGGCCACTGGACTTGTTTCAAGTTCTTGAAGACGTTTCGCCTCTCATCCAAAAGGCTTCTGCAGTTGCGAAACGTCTTCAAGAACTTCAAGCCAGTGTTAATATTTTGTTTATCTTTTACAATAATATCAGGACAAATGTAATTTCCAGCGACCTGGAGAGGGAATTCAGTCAAGAACATGTTAAAAATCTTTTTCATGGTGCAGCAGACAGAACATTTTTCATCCAGCTCAGAGGTTTTCAAGCTGTGAGATGCCTCCCCAGGGGGGAGTCGGACAGTTGAAGGGGGGGAGTCGAAGCTCTGTTAAATCTAAACACACAGACATGAAAGACGTATTTTTAGATTCAGTGTGACTTACACTACCCAAGTATATCCTTATCTCCAATGTCCCTCCAGAATAAAGCCCCAGAAATCCACTTAGAAACCACAGGAAAAAGAGGCTGCAGAACTTCATTCAGAATCTTCCTGTTTTTAAGTTTCCTTCAGTATCACAGTGACCCAGTGAACGTTGTCTGAACCTCCACGGCTACACTGCGAACAGGAGCCGATCCCAGCTGATTCACTATACCTTCAGAACAGCAGGAAGTGTTGTCAAACAATTTCCGTTTTTTAAAGATCACAGTATATTTATTTTCTAGAAAATTAGATGCATCGCTCTGTGAGTGGACTGCAATGGTCATACATGAGAAGAACAACCCGGTGCTACTGAGGATGTACTGTCAGCTGCCTGGTCTGAATGTGTGGTACTGTATGGATGTTAAGCACACAAAGAGCCTGGCAGTAAATACATCCAGAAACATAATTAGACATTTGTCATCATTAATTAATTTTCAAAACTTCTGATACAGCCAAAGATAAAACTCTTGTCATTTGGGATGTGGTGTTGAATCTTTGTTGCTCTTACTGTAGTTTATTACAGCTAATTAAATTACAACTAAAATGTAACCTTTCACTGAAAATCACTGATCCTGGCAGCGGGATTTTACATGTTGTCCAGCGGATAATCCCCTGCGGGGATCAATAAAAGTTTTTCTGATTCTGATAACAAGCCTGTACTTGCTCTCAGATCAGACTGTATTAGTTTGTCACTTCTTTCTGCCTTAAAAGCCACATGCTGAGCTCTAATCCCTGTCGATTTCTGCAAAATGAAGTGGCTTTTTCCACTGAGTGCTTATTGACACGGTTACATTATGGGAGGAGGGACGATCACGTATGCATCTTGGAGAGATGGATGCATTTACACCTTTTAAACATCTGGATAGAACAAGTCTCAATCCTCCTACCAGAGGGGGTTTTAGCAGATTTCTGTCTCTCCCGAATGCCTCTCAGTTGTGTTTAAACTTTTTTTAGAGATCGGTTATATATCTGATCCACATGAGACACATGAAGGGACTTGGTGTAAATGGGGAAACAATAATTACAGCGGCCAATAATCCTTTCAGTGTACGTACAGCACAGGAGTGTCAGTACTGTTTTTTGAGAAAGACTTGGAAAAATTTGAACTTATCCATTAAAGGCAGGTTTTCTTAGTGTTTACATCAAAATCCCCTTAAACAGGCAGACGTTACTGGAGGACACGGACCTCTGCTTGACTATGCAAAGTTAAGGGAGCAGCTTCTCTACTCTGGATGGATAAATGAAGTGACAGTAAATCTTTACCTTTAGCATGGATAAACAAAACCCAGCAGAAGTTGAAGACCTCGGTCACAGTGCAGGGATGGCGTCTGGAAAACAAAGACATGAGGGAAAGTAGAAAAAGGCGGGCAATCGACCTTGAAGCACATTAACCTATAATGAGGACATGCTTATAGTACATTTGTTAATGCATGATTTATGTATTACACAGATACAAATTTGAAATAAAGTGTACACGTTTAGCGGTGCCAACCGTCCTGTCAAAACAAAATACAGAGTTACCACATTTATAGAAACGCACATGGAGGCTCAAAAAACCTCCCCCGGTACAGGATCATGCTCTGTCTCTCTGCTGGTTAACGGGCTAAATAAAGCTGTACCATAAGCACACATTACACTTTCTGGTGAGGTCAAAGGTCATGATGTCCCACCTCTGTTTGCGGCTGCGGTGAACTCGGGCCGGCTCCTCAGATGGGGCCTTGAAGATGGCTTTAAAGATGGGAACGTACTTCTTAAAGATGACCGCCGACACTGTGAAGTTTCTCTCCAGCTTCTCGGTGCTCTGACGGAAATCCTGAGGCAGGTTGGCCATGTCCTGCCACTTCTTCATCTTGTTAAAAAACTCAATCAGGCTGCCAGGGAGCAAAAGTAGAGAAATAAACAATTAGGGAAAAGCTACCGATCAGTGCCAGTCATTTGTACATTTCACTTACCTGTGTGGAGACGGTATACGCAGGAGCATAGCTAAGACCATAGCTCACCACAAAGTCTCCATTGTTCCATATACTGCAGGATCATTATTCAGACTACCACTTCTACACATTGGTTCATTGATCAATTATCAAACTGACATTATAGGTTTTGGGCCCAAGCAAACATATATACTTTAACCAGCAACAACCAACATACTTGAACTGTTTCAATCTGTTTCACTATCAGACGATGACACTTCACTGACAAAATGTTTTAAAAAATTCTCACTTTTTGAGACTCAGATGGTTTAAACATGGTATGGTGCCAGTAAATGTGAAAGACAGGCACAAAAGGTGTTGATGAATGTCAGGAGACTAGTTTTGCAGAATTTGACATTTTAATTCTTGATCCAATGTCATGTGAATAAAGAAAAAACAAAACTACTTGACAATGTTACCACTAGTTTTACCAGATGGTTCAGTCTATCACATCAGGAATCATATCAGGATATCTCTGATACGTTATCAGGCAGCGCTGTCATTCCCAGTAAAACTACATTCTTCACAGTTTCCCACAATCTGTGAAGCAACAGCTGACTGAGAGGAGTTTTGAACTCTTGATGATGAAACGGTTCTTAAAACATCAGTCATAAGCCTGTTTCATTTGCTTTTACAGCGAGTACCACCGTGGAAATAGGGTTTTAGCTTTACTCTGTTTTTATTCATGTGTTTATGTATGCCTGAAATGTGTGATTGCTGTCTTGACTGCATTTTTCCTGGAAACATTTTTTTTCTTCCGAGGCCATGAAAGGTCACAGGATCTAGCGTGGTGCAGAAAGCCCTTCTGGTGGGTGCACAGATGCATTATAGCTGTACCTCATTTCTGAGCAGCGTAGGATTCTGGTCAGAGAGACGTAGTTCCCCTCGGCAGTGCCCTTCCCCACCGTCGGCACCGAGGACCTGCAGGCCACGTGGAGCGCACAGGCCAGCCAGTGCAGCTCACTGCCCTGAACATCAGGGGGTACGGGATTGTGAATTTATACGACAGTGAGTGAACGGATGAGAGGATGGGTGAGAGGTAAGTGAGAGGGGAGGCAGAGAGAGAGGAGCGTGAGAGGTGGGAGAAAGTGTTGGAGGAGGAGAATAAAAAAGGCGACAGGATAAGAGATTAAAAGAGTCAGTGCACGAGGAGATAAGGGGGGGGGGGGTTTGAGAAGGTCAGAGAGTGAGACAAGGGAATGAGGTTATTCTCCTCTCTGACTTTACAAACATACACAAAGCCTCTTCATTCAGAAATACTTCACCCCAGTCAGTTATTTTCCTGCTGAACACATTCAAGCTGCCACTAAGGATTATTTTCATCATCGACTGATCTTCCAAGTAATACTGATTGAATTGTTTGGTCTTTAAAATATAGTTAATGTAATGAAAACAGTGAAAAGTGTTGTAATACCCTACATGATATTCAGTTTACCATGATGCATGACAAAGACAAGCACCAAATCCTGACATGTGAGAGTCTGAAACCAGCAGATTTTTGGCACTTGTCCTTATAAAAATGACTAAAACACTGAATTGATTTTCAAGTTGCTGATTAATTTTGGGAGAGTTATACTATTTTATTTCATATTACCGGGTAGGATTCATTTGAACTATTTATATACACCTGGCCAGTTTATTTTGTAACAGTCATTGGTGGAGGAAGTATTAAGATCCTTTATTTAAATAAAATGAGTAATACCACACTGTAAAAGTAGTGCATGCAAAATGTTACTTAAGTAAAAGTATTACAAGAAAAATGAGCTTAAACTATCAAAAGTAAAGGTTCTCATCATGCAGAAAAATATTTGTAGCTGGTCGTTGAGGAGATAACTGTATGTATTTCATAAACTTGACCTGGTGCAGCTGATCATATGTTTTGTTTGGAAAATCTTTATCTGTAAAGTATCTACAGCTGTCCAGTAAACTTGGTAAAAACCACAACATCTGCTCCTGAAACGAAGCTCAGAAAACCGAAGTATAAAGTAACATGAAATGGAAATAACTGGAGTAAAATAGGTGGTTAAGAACAGCAGTTGGGTAGATGTAGTGTGGCACTTCCCACCGCTGTGCAGAGGGATTTCAGGCTGAAGTTGGGCTATAAATAACCTGAACTTGAGTTTATTTAATAAGCTGGTTCTGTCATTAATCATCAGTCAATCTGGTGGATTAGGTTACACCGAGCCACGTTAGAAACCCTCCCCTCTGGTGGCCGGAGCTGCTCATCTACACATCATCATCAGCGTTATTATTGTTATTATATCAATTATTATGATTATTATTAGTTTGAGTATGTTTGGTATTATTGCTATGTAGTGTGATAGCAGTTACAACCAGCCGATGTGTACATTATGTTTGTTTAGCTTTGCACTAACCCGGTTGTAGAAGGCTAACCCGCTTGGAACCTGTGGTTGAGGATGTTTTAATGGTTTTAACAAGTCACTCACTCCCGCTGTCGTTTTAGTTTCATGTTTCTATTCTGTTTCCACCATAAACACGATAGGAAGGGATTACAGGTTGAATATAAATCAGCATTTTCAGTAGATTAACCTTGCTAGCTCTAACGTTTCGGTGAGTATGGACACAGGCTGGAGCGGCACCGGGAAGAAGCAGGAACGGCAACGGTAACGGCGCAAAAACTGGACGTAACGGGCGAGTTTGTGTTTTTACCTCTAGTGTAAAGTTCCTGCTGATGTTTTCGTAGGTTTTCCAAGCCTCGTTGCTCGCCTCTTCGTCCATATTCAGAGCCCGACAGAGATCTTCAAACCCGGCTCGGGCTTTCTGCAAAAACTCGTCCTCGTCGCTCATTTTCTGGCTTTCCGAACAAACTTAGGAGACAAAATGCGGGTTTACAGGAGAGCGAGCAACACCGACAAGAAGAACCGACGGCGTGTACGCGGCCGGGTGCCAGAATGGTACCGTTAGAACCGCGTTATTACGGTGCTGTAAGGTATATCGCTCTGTACCGTGTGCCCATTTAAATGTCCTTTGACTGACAAGTACTATTCTGCGTAGACGCTATGGACGTACGGAGAGCGCCGACCGATACAGAGAAACGTCACTTCTGTACGTATTTTAGTTAGCGAATACCAGAATGAGCGTATCTTACCCCAGCCCACTAAACGTGCGTAGCCGAGCGTGAATGGGTGGGCCCGCCGTCAATCCAAACACTACTACTTCCGGTTGTTTTTGTTTTCGGTCGTCCTCACGGTGATTCAACGGGAAGTCCTTCTGAAAAACCGTGAAAACGTCTTAAAAAGCGTTTTCGTTAAACCCACGATCACGGGGACGTCTTTGGCACGGCTTTGTAAACACGTTTAGGTTCGGAAGCAGCCTTCCGCTCCCATCAATCCTGCTTTCCGTGGACAAATCAGCTCCACAGACAGCAAACACCAGCCGTGATCTGCGCTTCACACAATAGACCTCGATGAAACCGAGGGACACGGGCAGTTCAGTCACAACTACACGAATAGCCCGCGGTGGAATAAGTATTGAGATCATTTAGTGAAGTAAAAGTACCGTTACAACAATGTAAAAACACTACAAGTAAAAGCCGTGCATTCAAAAGTCTTCTTAAGTAATAGTACATAAGTATAATCCGCTAACTTTACTTTAAGTATTCGCAGTGTGGGCTTTAACATGTAGTCTGGGACGGTTGGCCGATTAGACCGTGATCGCCTGGTTTCAACTCCACCGACGAATCTCTTTTAAACAGGTTTTCCTGTAGGCATGTGGATGTAGGTGCTTCTTCAACAGAAATATTACAAGAAAAGATACAGATTACTGTCACTGCATTAACAATGAAACCAGGCAAATTGTTGCAACTACTGCTGTATTTCTACAGTGATAAAATGATTTAACTAGATGAGGCTCCACGGGTGTATGCAGCAGGTGAATATAAATCACTCAACCCAGTTACTACTGTTGTTAAACCAACTGTAAATAGCCCACAATATGGCCGTAATCCTTAACTGTTCAACACCTGCATCTCCCACGGTCTCAGTTGGCCTGAACACTCACTAAATAATGACGTCCTGACTTTAAACTCTAACAAACCTGTGCTCACCCTCAGATGCATGGATAATCTACACAATCACCGAATCCATTAATCTCCCACAGACGTCTCACAAACTCATCCCACCCTGCACACGGAGCAGGAAACTGTGTGCTGTCACTGCACAGGCGTTCTCACCTGACTGAAGAACTCGTTTTGCAGAAAATCGTCCCCTGTGACTCGTGTATTACAGCTGGATAGTTTGATCAGTTATTGAAATGAAACCACGTGAGAAGTTTAGAGGTGAAGTGTCTCTTCAGTCGAACTGGTAACAACTCACACAAATCTGAAACACGACAAGGAGACACAACTCCACGCTGAATCGACAGAAGAAGACACAAGCCCAGAAGGTTGAGAACCACTGCTTTAATCCTAGCTCGTCATATGTTTTACATGTTGAGTGCCTGTGGTGTGGATAAAAAGAACGTCATAGTGAGGTGACTATGTTTTTGTAATCTCCCACCGGGACTTCAGATAACATTTTACTGGTATAGTTTGTTAAAACTATGACAGTAAAATGTGTTTTAATTCAGTATGAACTAAAGCGTCCAGAAGAGTTTTTAAATCATCCAAAGAATAATTTACTATCCATGAAGGCTACTTTAACCACAGGCTACTGGGGCTAAGAACCTGAAAACATCCAGCACTTCTGTCATGAATATTTACCTTTTTCTTTCTTTTTAACATCTTTAATGTTCTGATCTGAGGACTTTGTGGAAACAGTGGGTGCCAGTTGAAGGTTCTGTCTTTAAGAGACATCTGACTGAAACTAACCAACACTAGAGACATCTTGTTTTTCTGAATGCTCCCATTAAAGCGCTGCGCTCTGAAAGGTTATTGTGTTGATGTAACTTTTACAGGGAAACCTCAGCAGGGGCCTGCAGCACCAGGAGAGATTAGTGGTCTCTCCAGCTCTCACTGGCCTTAACTCAAGTTCCACCTTTAACCAGAATAGATCACCATGGTAACAGATGCTGCATGGCCACTAACTAATTTCAGGTGATCACGCAGAAACAGTCTGACATTACTTTAACGTGTGCATCACATATTCAGAATACTTTGTTCATCATCAGAAAAAAAAAGTATACATTTCTAAATTCTATACCAAAGACATACAGAATAATTCCTGCACTTATTTATAGCCTTACTTTTATATTTGGAAATTATTTCTAGTGTTTCTTATTCTATTCTAGTTACAGTGGCCTCACAAAGTATTCAGACCCTTTTACTTTTTGCACTTTATTGTGTTGTAGATTTAATTTTAGATGGATTAATTTGCCATTTTTGTCCACCGGTCTACAACATGGGTTAGGGTTAAGCGCTTCGTCTAATTTGAAGAGCCTGAGAGGATCTACCAGGGAGAATGGGGTAAACTGCCCACATTTCGGTTTTGCTGTGTTTGTAGAGACTCACCCAAGAAGCCAAAGAGGCTTCTACAAACTACTGGATTAAGGGTCAGAATACCTTTTGAAACTGAGAGATTTCGGTTTTTGATTTTTAATAAATTTCCAAACATTTCTAAAAACTTGTTTTCACTTTGTCATTATGGGTTATGGAGACTGATGAGCACAAATGGCAGTTTTATAAATTTAAAATTAAATCTACAACACAATATAGTGAAGGGGTCTGACTACTTTCTGAAGACACTATATGTGATTATTTTCTTTATGTTTCACCTTGTTGAAGGTCACTCTTTGCTATCCCTTTAACCAAATGTTCCCACGGGTATCACCATTTCATCTCATATCATATTAATCCCTTCCTCCATGGTTCTGATGGTGATGTTTGTAATTAACTCATCCTCCTTCGCACGAACGCACTCAGAGCCGGACTGATAAACCCAGAGTTAACAGAGTCAACCGATAAGCAGCTTCATGATACCGGCTATGGTCTGGATCCCTGATGTTGGACTCAGTGAAGAGAGGAAACATAAAGAGACACAGACTAAGCTGAACCCGCTTCGTGACACAGGCCCCGGATCTCTTCATCATCCACTGTTTGCTAACAAACACAACCTCTAGTGTTGCAGCTATGACAGTTCCTCAGTGACAAGTCTGTGTCTTGACGTCCACCGAGCTGCTGTGACACCTTAGCGACCATTACCGAAGTCAGTCGCCGTTTTCAGTACTGCAGTATAGTCAAGAGGTTATAAGTAAGAGTGTCTCTGATGACCTCGGCAGTGCAGTACGTGTCTCCTCCACATGGTTCTGTATCAGGCTGTCTTAAATAATTTCCAGAAGGAGCCATCTCAATGTTCCACTCAGGAAGGAAACTGTCTCCTCTAACTTCACAAATGTTGTGCAAAACGCAGCACGCAGCGACTACTCTGGGCATCATCGAGATGTCGATGTCGCTCTTTTTCAGCAGGCACCTCCAGCGTCCTTTTAGCCGCGCGAAAGCAGCGTCGACCACAGACCGAGCCGAGGTCAGGGTGTAGGTGAAGCGACGCTGCTCAGGAGACAGCTGCTGTTCCTCGCTGTATCCTTTCATCAGCCAGGGCTTCAGGGGGAACGATGCATCACCGATCAGATGGACGGGGATCTCCACCCCGTCAGACAGGAGCGATCTCTGAAAAAACAGACCTCAGTTTGAACTTCATATGATACCACATCCATGTGTAAACCTTACCAGGGTTTCCTGCAGGGTTTTACCGTCTCGAGGCCCCTCGCCTGAAACACAGACCACCTCCGCTAACGTAAAAATTGAACACACTTCTACGAAATAAACATCAACACTTAGGACAAAAGAGCACAGGCCCTACTTCATATAATTAATGAACGTGGTTGAATGTTTGGGCCGTCACGTACTAACTTCACCGATCACCGAACGGGGTGGCGTACCACCTCAGCTCAACTATGTCCTGGGGGAAATCCAGTTATCCCTTCCCTCGTCTTAAAGGGCAGAGGTGAACCTGGGTGAAACCACAGCAAGACAGTCAGCAAAGCAGCCAACTGGCAGGAATACCCGACTTCGGGCCAGGTCCAAGGAGTGTAGCATGGGCCACCTGGAAAATACCTAACTCTGCACACACACTTCCCCTAATCTCTGATCGACTGTGAGCGGAAATTCTTCTAGAACAGTACCAGTATCTTCCCCTTCGTAACATGATTATCCACACATCGACACATGGTACATCAGATCTAATATGTTCATTTCCCACAACTGATTTGGCAACACAAAACCTAAGAAGTCTGAAGTTTCCTCCTCGATCGTTAGAACAATCTGTCACTCATCACTAAGTGGCAGAGCTGCACCAAGGCAGGAGGTCTGTTTGTTTCCTGAGTGTTGAGCAGGTTTCTGGGCTAATGGGTCCAGTAGAAAGGCTCAGGTCAGCAGCCGTGCGGGAGTGGGGAAGGCAACCAGAGCACATGCACCAAACCAGCAGGTGATCTTCTGTCTTGTAAAGCCGAAACGTACTGTTTGGAAACGCTTTGGATAAAACACAAGTCTCACCTCTGTGTCTCCTGTCCTTGGCCTCGCTTTGGTGCGTTAAGGGGACTTCACCTGTACACTCACCTCTCTGGGGAACAGGTAACCATCTGGGCGGTCCTCCGCTTTCAGGTACAGGTCTGAGCTGCACAGCACCGAGGTACTGCTGCTGCTTCCAGGCCAGCCGGCGTACACATCTGTGAAGCTGGTCGGGACAAATAAACACGTGTTAACATGACGTTCGTTCGCTTCAAGTCACACACATTGCCGGATACGGTCCTTACCAAACGTTGTGGTCCACCACAGCCTGCAGAATGACGGAGTGCCACCCCCTCTTGTTGATGTAGTGGTCGGGGTTGTCCCTCGGAGGAGCTATGGGGATGTGAGTCCCGCCGATGGCCCCGGCGCACTGCGGGTAGCAGCGGTCCTTGAAGGCCCGGAGGGTTTCGTCCAGCCGCGGGCCGCTCGGGAGCGACACGAAACGGTGAAACAGCCGCTCTACTATGGCCGAGGAGACCTGACGCACAATCATACACACCGTGGCTATTCCCACGCCGAACATGTCGGCGATGGAGCGGTATTCTCCGGAGCGGGCGAACCACCACAAGGTGATGGCCAGCCTGCGGCGCGGCTCGATGGGGACGCGGTAGTTCGTCCTGCGACGTTTAATAGCCGGGCCGATCAGTTCGACCAGGTAGTCGAACGTTGCTCGGGACAAGCGAAACTGCGCCTTCCACTCCTCGTCGTCGAACGCTTCTGCCGCCGCCCAGAGGTTGCGGCCCGGGCCTCGGGCTCGGACCCAGACGGGTCTGCTGGTGGTGGAGAGGAGACTGAGCGCAGCCGCGATGGAGGAGAGCAGGAAGGCTCTCCTCCTCCGCAGGTACTGCCGCCGCCGCCGCTCCCTCTCCATCACCTCCCGCTGCCTCCGCCGCCTCAGGACGTCCGTTTGGAGCCGGTACAGCTCAAACATCTGGTGACCAAACACCGGAGGGACACCGAGGCTCAGAACGGAGCAAAGTAGCGCTGCTGCCGGAGCCAGGTCCTCCTCCGTGTTCGGCTCCATTTTTTTTTTTCCTTTTACCGCCGGTAAACAAACTGCACGGCGCGTTCTTCTTCTCCTGGGTTTCCGGCAGACCGGATGCCTTGTGGCACGCTGCTGCCCCCCACAGGTCGGGATTAGATTGCAGTTCGGCGTGACTGTTTCGACAGGTGTAATCCGGTCGCGGCGATGACTTCGGGACTACTTGGACAATCCCGGACGGGCCCTCGGTGGGATTCAGGAGGCTCCTGGTTGTGGCCGGGCGTGATACCGCAGCGTACAGCCTTTCTCTTTCTTCCGTGTAACATTTCATTCAACGAGAAGGTGTTTCAGTTCGCTGTTTTCGGAGGGTTCAACACCTTCCATCCTCACGTTTGTCCGTCTTTTTCCCGGGTCACAGGTCAGCCCTGTTTCCCAGTCTCAGGCTCGTCATCGTCAGGAAGCCTCTTCTGTCCAAATCCAAGTATAATCCACGTACAACTCTACTTTTTCTTCTATCTGTCGTATTCTCATGAACGTCGAAGTCACTAACGTGGAGATTAATATCTCAGAGTTAAAAATACTATAGAGTAATAACAGAGTATTAAACATTAAAGGAAAAAGTCACCATTTTGCTGCGGAGGAACTTTTATTTTATCCATATCAAATATCTATCATTGTGAATTTATATGATAAAACAGTGATTTTAAAATATCCACACTAAACTGCAGTTTTAAGGTAGAATAGATGGGAAAAAAACATCTCAGTCTGAGAGTTAATTCCCAGTTCTATCTTCTCCCAACTAGATGAATTTAAGATGGTTATCAATTCCCTTTAATGTGTAACTATAGAAGAAATTCCATAAACAAACCAACTGTCTGTTGGCTTTGATACAAACACAGTTTCCCTTCAAAAAAGTAAAGCGTACAATATAGTAACAAGAATATTTTATATAAAAATTTGACAAGATATCAAGAATGCTATATTTATATCTATATCTGTATCTGTATCTGTATCTATATCATCTATATCTGTATCTATATCTGTATCTGCATCTATATCATCTATATCTGTATCATCTATATCTGTATCTGTATCTGTATCTGTATCTGCATCTATATCATCTATATCTGTATCTGCATCTTTTCCCTGTGGCTTTCTTCACTCGTGTTTCACTCGTGTTTGACTCGTGTTTGACTCGTGTTGTGTCTCGTTGTCACTGAGGACAACGACAGCTGCCATCTTAAAAAGGGCTTCGTGGAAAGTAGCGGCCTCAGTCTTTACCGGACCACTTCAGAGAAACAGGTTCAGCGCACACTCCAGTCCAGGAGGTGGCGGTAGGCACCTAGAAGAGGGTTTGCAAACGGCCAATGCAACCCGAAGAAGTCGAAGACCCGCACACCTATGCGGGTTGTTGGCCGACGACCGGGACCGGGACCGGGACCGGGACCGGGACCGGGACCGGGACCGGGACCGGGACCGGGACCGGGACCGGGACCGGGACCGGGACCGGGACTCTGCTGCCGTTCAAACATCCAGGGAGCTGGAAGAAGAAACCTGCTGCCTCAGGTGAGCGTTCGTGATGTAAACCTGTCACTCAGCGCGCCGCATGATATTCATGGTCCTGGGCGGACGGAAGATACCTGAGACCGTTCAGGTGATTCAACGCGGACGGAACGTGACATGTGACGCGCTGTGTCACGTGTCTAACTCCGTTTATCCACCGAATGTTAATCAAGTGGCGGAAAGTAACTAAGTACATTTACTCAAGTGTCCAGGTACTTGTACTTCGCCTCAGTTTTGCGCCTTTCCTGTGACTTTACGACGTTTCGGAGGGAAACGTCGCGCCGTTCGCTGCGCTACAGTCAAACCACGATGCGAGGCACGAGTGTCTGAATCTTGAAGCCTCGGGACGTTTTAATCAACGAGCCGCCGATGCAGCAGAAGAAGGAAACACGCTGCTGCTACGAGAGGCGTTGGTGCGGTTTGTAAAGCTTCAGCCTTCGGGCTCCCGTAGCAGGGGTTCTGGTATTTTATTATTATGTGATGTGTCTTTTCCTTTGTACTTTTGTACAGGATTGAATTGTGAGCAGGCAAAAGACGTCCACTGTCCATAAAGAAGGGCCTGAAGCAAACAGACGATAAGTCAGAAAGAATTTCGGCCCCTTGAGTCTCTTGCTCGGGTTTAAAAAAACAGCATAGAGGTGCGTGATGGTTTCATATAAACTGATGTCTCATAAACACGTTACGGATAATAATCCAGTCATGTAGTGTAAATATTAAAGGTCTGAAAGGGGCCATTTTTCTGCATAACGAACACTTTTCTATTTGATATTTACAGTACTTCTGTAATTTAAGTAATAAATCAAAATACTTCTTCCATCACTGTGAAAAGTACTAATGTTAGTACTATTTCTCAATATCTCACCTTTTATGTTGAGACATTCCAGACTATGGTGTTACAGTATAGAGTATATCAGAGTATATCAGAGTATAGCAGAGTATATCAGAGTATAGCAGAGTATAGCAGAGTATATCAGAGTATATCAGTGTATATCAGTGTATATCAGTGTATATCAGAGTATAGCAGAGTATATCATAGTGCAGTACACGGGACAGAACACGCAGCCGGGTGCAGTAAAGAGAGAGTCGCATTCTGATCAGGTTTATCTAAACGGATTCGATCCACGTAAAATGCGGCCGGATCAGCTCGGGACCCCTCTAGTCAGTTATTAGAGAGGGACTCACTGTTTTATAGTGAGCGTGACAGTGAAACGTGGGTAAAATCGCTCTGCCCTGTGTCTCCAAGTCCTGAAAGGGATCTGGCTGCGGGTCTCGGGTTTAAGGACCCGGGTCCCCGTCGACGGCGCTGATCCGCGCCGACCCGCGGGCCGGCAGGAGGCGTCGCTCCCGGCAGAGACGACAGCTGAAGCTTCGGAGGAACATGAGTCTGGGAGCGTCCGCTGGCCCGGCGGCTCCGGTGCCACTCTGGCGTCTGAGCCCCAGCCGCTGAGCTCCCAGCATGCCTCTGACCGACTCAGGTGGAGCGCGAGGCCGGGCCGTCTGCTGCGGGGAGGCACGGCCTGCAGGGGGCCCTCTTCCTCCAGGCTCCTGCAGCTCCAGACTCCTGGGACTCTGGGCACCGAGCAGAGAGTGGGAGGACTGAACCTGCTGGAGGACCGTGTGCGCCAGGGAGCGAGATCTGGTGTGAATGGACGAGCTCCCGCGTCCAGGCGATTATCACGCTGCCCGTGATCAGCCGAACAACTGGTCGATCGATCAGTTAGTCGTCGGACAGAAAATCAATATCAGCGGCTGGTTTTCTTCCTCTTTTACAATATCGACTGAATTATCTTCGGGTTTTCAGACTTTTGGAAAGAGTCATCGTTTCCTGACATTTCCTGAGCGATTTAACGAGGAAAATACTCATCGACAGATTCATCAATAATGAAATGGTTATTATTATCATCTTACACGTATCGATATAGTATCAGCCCCCCCCCCCCACACACACACACCCGTCATTCACTATTCATTACAATGTTGTAACAGAAAAAATGGAGGGTCTGACCTTTTACTTCTGTGGGGCTGCAGCAAACGATTATTTGCATTATTGATTAATCTGCTGATTGGACATTTTTCACAGTGTTTTCAAGCAGTTTATCATTGAACTCGTGTGACGGAGCTTTTCACGTTTACGGCTCCTGACATTCGCCTCAGCGGTGTGCGTGTTATTGGGTTTGCGTCAGCGACGCTGTCGGGGCCCCGGATTTCTGTTGGGACCGAGGGTTCAGAGGGGGAGCGAACCTGCGCGGCCGCTGAGTTTCCTCCAGGGGGCGGCGGCGAGCGGGTACGAGCTCGCGCTCGTTCACCTGAAATGATGCGTTTGATGTCTTCCCCTGTTTGATGTCTTCGGCCCGTCACAGCGAAACCCGGTAAGTGTCTGTTAATCTGCAGTGCGGTGGACACCGAAGAAGCCGTGCCAGGTATTTATTTATCTCATGGAGACGCCCACAGGAGTTCACCTGAACTCTGACAGTAATCCGCCTTTTGAAAGGACAGGTGGACACCGGCAATATGGCGGTTTTGTATATTTCGCTGGTACCGCACCCACGCAGTCATGGTCTTAAGTCAGAAATAAATCTTACTGTGAAATTTCAGGCTTTGTCTCCTCACAGGTCGATGGAAACTGTGTTAACGCTTCGGCGCCGTTTCACCGAAATGAAAAGCTCCGTCAGATTTCAGCGCTGAGCCCAAAAAACCCAGAGGAGGCCGAGGGGAGAGCCTCATCTCAGTCAGCGGGCGAATGAAGGGGATGCGTCCGACGCTGCTCCTGCACCGAGCGAAATCAGATTCAGCGGCAGACGGCTCAGGTCCACGTCGACCGGCGTGGTTTCGGGTCACGGGTGATGTATGCTGATATTTAGCTCTACTCACAGGTTCGCGGCGGCCAGGCTCACAGGAAGACGCCTAGTGAAACACACGGAGCAGCTTCCTGCTGTGTGATATTCAGCACCGAGGGTCACTGGAGGGATGGCTGCGAGCAAATGGCACCATCTGTCTCACAGCTCCAGCCAAATCTCCAACGGGCTGCAGGAGGAAACTCAGCACCGGCTTTATTTACACCTCCAGCCTGACGCTCTGCGGGCTCAGCTCGCGTTCACGTCCTTACACTCCGTTACTATTTGTTATCGGACCGGAGACGCAAAACGGCGCCGATTTAGGTCTGTGTCATTAGAGCCGCAGCAGTCCGTTCGTTCACCGGTTAATCGACAGAAAGAAAATCATTGAAGTCATTTTTCACTGGAGGATTCGAACCTTTCAAACGAGAGAATTCACTGCTTTTCTCAGTCTTGAATCATAGTGAACTGAATGTCGGTCGGACAAAAGAAGACATCTGAAGACGTGGTCTTTGCTTTTGGATACACTCTGCTCAGAGAGCTGTGAATGAAACAGAAGGTATCATTGTCTTTTCATGACCCATTTCTGTATATTTCTCCCATTACACTATGTCTCTGTGGATCTATATACAAATATTAGTAGGCACTTGATTGAGATATTGATGGATATTATTCTTTCGTCATCTTTACCTTTTGTCTCAGGTTGCGAGGTCATTTTTGCCTTGTTATGGGGACATGATTTTTCGCCGTCTTTGTTTTCTCTCTTTATTTCCCATCGTTTGTTCATCGGGGACAAACCTCAATCCGTTTACTGCCCCAGAAAAGCTGCTCTCCACCTGTGGTCTCTGGGCGAGGCTCCCCAGTGATGTGCAGGGGGACGCGGTGAACGCTCAGCATTGAAAAACCTCTCCTTCAGCGGGCCTTCTCGCTCAGACGACGGTGAAGTCCCAGGTGTACCTGACACCAGTAATGAGTTTGTGCTGGTAATTAGCAGCACCTGGGATTGAACTCTAGGGACGAGTCGAAGTGTCCGCTGTGAAAAAGGCCGAGGACAACGCGTCTGACGGACTGACCGGTTGCTGTCGGTCGTGTCTCTGAGCTGATGTCGCTCCACCGGTTCGAAACTATTCAACGTGGTAAATTAACTCACGTGAGCTGTGGAGCGAATCGGAAGAAACTCTGATTAGCATAGTTTGGCTAAATGACCTGAACCGAACGGGGCCGCGGCAGCTTGGCGGTTTTATTATTCCTCCGTCGCAGAAATAAAACGTGCTCTGCCGGACCGCCGGAAGATCCCGATGAAGCTCGTGCTGCTCCTCAGGGTTCATACAACATGGTGTATTTCTACGGGCTCGGTGTGACGCTGCCGCCACACCCGTAGTTCTGTTTTTTCTGGCTCGACATTTATTCTCCGGGACGGTGTCGGAAGAGGCACTTTCGAAAACCCCTTTACTTCATAATTAGAGATCCCAGGTGTTAGACTGGATCCTGTGACCCGTCAGACTCTGTGCAGCTCTAACGTTTTCATCAGAACGTTCAGCTGTGACTGAATTTCTTATCTGGGAAAGTGGAAGTGACATACGTCCTGATCTTTTTGTAAAACACGAGCAAAATATTGTCTTGTCTGGAAAAAAATCGTCAGTATAGAAAACAATATATCCAGTAAAAATAAATGTTAAGATGTTGGTTCATGATGCACAAATCAGAAAAACAGAGATACATCGTGACATTTCAGCTTCCAACTCGGTAAATGTGTTAAAAATGCTGTTTATTTTGCAGCGGACAGAATATTTTTTTCATCCAGATGTTGCTTCAGGGTTTTTGGAAAAACCTCAACAACCTAAAGAAGTGATGTTAAACCACCTTCCGTGTTTTAAACCGGACCCGGTTGTAGTTCTTCTGCGAGTCAGATGTTCAGCTTAGACGTGAACGCAGGGTCAAACAGTGGGGATATCGCAACGGCGCAGACTGGTTCGGTCCCGGTGGCTGCAGAGCGGGAGTCGCTGGGGACAGCGGTGTATTTTGAGGGACAGCGCGTTACAGAGAGCTGCAGGGCGCCGCCTGCTGATGGGCCTGTGAGCCCAGCTGTTACGGCTGATGGCGGGGGGAGGCAGAGGAGCTGCGTGGCAGGAGGGTTGAGTGGCATCACAAAGCGACATCTGGCAGTCCTGGGGGTTAGACGGCCCGCGGCCGGGCCTCTCGCTGCCTCGCTCACGTGCTCGACGTCGTCTGACAGCATTTAACTGTGTAAACACGCAGCTGGAAGCGAGAGGCTTTCGGGCTGTATGGGGGGCAGTGTGGAGTCACTCGGGGGGAGTTTTGATAAAGTCTGAACAGGCTGGAGGTGAAACTCGCTGCTGTGTGACACGTTGTGTTTTGTCTACTGCAGTAGTCACTCATCAATGTTGTTGTGTTAACTCAGACTAAACATTTGAACCTGCCACGTTTATTCTCGCGCTGCCGATCAGCTGACTCGGGTTAAACCACATCCCGGGCTTGAAAACGAGGGTTAGGGTCAACGAAGTGGAATTATCCGCTCTCACGCACACACACACACACACACACACACACTTTCTTTTCCCAGCTGTTAATCTGTATCTGACGAGGTGGTTTGGCTGATTTCCTGCTGAACTGTTAAACATCAACATAAATCCACACACACATTTTTAAAATGAACAACGATGGATGGGATCAGCTTGATTTTGAAAGTCATGCAAATCAAGGCTTTTACGGGTCAAACGGTTTTCTATCAGTCTTTATAAATGTTGATTTTTAATTCAAACTTTCGATTTACATGTTTGATTTAATAAATGTGGATTAAAGTGGCTCTTTAAAATGGTATGAACTGTTAAAATACCTCAGATGTGTCTTGAATATGCTTTACAGTTTATTCCAAAGGAGTCTGATTCAATGCGATATAATTATAATATGATATAATATAATTTGGATTAAATCCTCACATTTACTTCAATCTAAGTTTAAAATTCCACAATAATGTGAAAGTAAAAGTTCAAAGAAAGGAAAAACAAGTACTAGAACTAAAATCACTAGTCGGAGATTTGAACTGAACTGGAAACACTGGGCTTTTAAAGCCAAAACGTTTTGTGTCATCGAGTTTAAAATGGCAAAGCTGCCTGGTGATTCCACATAGATGTAGTGGAGTAAAGTAAATAATCACCCGACTACACCAGAGTAAATTAACTGACCAGATAAACACGGATGCACTTCAAAATGAAAGATGTTGTCTGAAAAGTAAAACGAAGCGCTTCAGCTGTATTTTACGATCCTACCTCATGTCTTCAGTGTCAAATCTGTCAAGAACCTTCGGTTGACGACCAACAGATGAACAACTTTGTGTTGTTTTCTCTGCAGGGCCGAGCAGCCTCAGCTCTCGCAGCATCCTCCTCCTCCCCACAGACTCCCGAACACGAAACACGGACTCTCCTTTCAGTTCAGATTACACTCTCACTCTGTTACTGTAGCCAGAGCGCAGAGCTTATAGACCCGTACACAGTGTTTGTTGCTGTAGGATCAGGATCAAATCTGCCTGCTTCAAAAGAAAAAGCAACTACATCTGAAATGTACACAATTCATTCCTCAAAGATTCCCCAGGAAAGTGTGGAAGATGTAAGCCTCTTAGCTGTTGATATTCTCTGAGAGTCTGGGCTGAAATTGAACAGCTTCCAGCGTCGCCCCCCCCCCCCCCGTTTGTCAGGGCGGCTGTTAGAGCTCAATAGGCAGCTTAATGCTACCTACTCTCTGCAGCGTATCGCCTCCGCTCATCCAGCCCGTGGAGGGAAAGGACGGAAAACATCCAGCCCGGGTCGACGGTCCCGTCTCTGGCTAACCCTTTTCATTAGGGCTGTCCAAACTGCGGCCCGGGGGCCACGTGCAGCCTAGTTTGCAACAGGACGTATGTTTTGAAGGAAACGTAATGTTGCCTGGATTATTTTTCCAGTGAGAAAACGTCCTTACCATATTGTCCCAAACATTTTTTTCTGGTAATGAGGTTTGACGTTGAAGCGGTCGCGTGTTGACAACCTCAGGTGTTGCTTTTGAAAGGAGAGAGGACCAGTGAGAGTGTTGCATCATGGGCCGTTCGAAGCCTTAACGTTGCTAGGCCAGCGAGGGCTTCCGGTCCGTTCACAGTGGGTCTCGCAGTTGGTCCGGTTTAACCTGCAGGAGTTTCTGTTTTAAACAAATTCACAGTTCACAGCGTCTCCCGACGTTTTTCACTGCAGACATGAACCGGGAGGAAAATCTGTCAAACAGTAAAGAATCGCATCTGAAACCGACCGAGCTCAGAAAGACACTGAGTGTCAGAGGAAACGCCTGTGACCTTCAACGGTCTGGCGGGAGAGAGAGCGGGTCTGCGACTGAGGGACACCATACACTGACGTGGGTTTACGTCTCACTGTGTTTCATGTTTCACTTCTACGACAGAAAAGGCTTCAGTGACGAGGACTCTCTTCTCCGTGGACTAACGGGACCTCAGAGAAACAGGACGAGAGTCAGAGTCACGTTAACTAATGTCTCTGAGGAATCGCGATATGATGATTCTTAACGTATCAGGCCAAATATTCCCAGACAACGTGTCTGTTTTCCGCCGAAACGTCTGATCCCGCAGCTCAACGTCCACCTGACTCCAGCTTCATCAAACTGATTTACGGTTCTGTTCAGACTCTCGCGGCACCCGGTTCCGGTTCGGGAAGGATCCTGGTCTGGTTTGATACAGGGAAAAAAGGTTCCCAGTGACTTCAGACACAACCTGTTTTATTTACACTGAACCAGAACCAAAACCGAACGACCTCGCTGCGACTGCTGCGCGCTACATAAATGTGGCTTCGTTCATTCAAAGACCTGTGAACATAATCCAAGCAGACGCTACGTTTGTCGGCACGATGTGGCTGGAAAACACTGTGGAACTCTGGAGACCAGAGGGCGGCGCTGCTGAATTCATACGGCCCCCGAGTTATTTTAAAGTTAAAACGAGATCAGGCCTGTGTTAGAACACAGTTCTTCTTGTGACCGCCAGGTGTCACTGTCTCCATGTGTGCAGACATCCCGCCGGCTCAGTCTGAACCAAAGAGGCTTCGCCAGTTCCAGACTAGTGCCGAGAGGCTCGGGTCTTGTGTTGCCCCAGTGTACCCGGGTCTGGACCTCTACACGTGGCAGTATCTGATTCTGTCGTCGAGCAGAAGAACAACAACTTACTTCATCATCCTCCCAAAATATTACACAGCAGTCCGCATAAAGCTGACGACCTATGAAATCAAGAAGTGTTGGTACTCAGTGCTGGTTCGACATGGGTCCTGTATCCTGACTGTCGCAGGAACGAAAAATAACCCGGAGACCAAAAATGCAGCGGAATTATTGAGACTAACAGGCACTAAAGTTGTGTAACTTAACCAAACCTCAGTAAAAATGGTTTTACAGCGAGTTCATCCAAATTCCACGGGCAGCGGGACCCGGGAGGGATCTCCACAGGGAGTCACGGACCAATCTGGCGAGCCCCGGAGCCCCCGGGCGTTCAGGGTCGGGTCGATTTGTCAGCCCAAGGGATGAAGGGAAAAAACGCGAGGAGACGTTTCGAGACGAAACGCGAGTCTCTCGAGCCCCGCGCGAGTAAAGAGCGGGAAGAGGAGGCGAGGCCGTCTGCAGATCACCTGTCGGGCCCCGAGGTGAAGCGGCTTGTAGCCCAGCCCGAGACTGGACCGTGACGGTGGAGAGTGATTTTCACTGAGTCCTAAAGTCCTATTTTCTTAAAACCGGTAGAGAAGACGATAACGAAGCGATCCTTAACTATTCGTCCTTTTCAAGATTCCCTCACTCATTTCTAAGCTCCCACTTCCCTTAAGAAACATAATATGATCATTTCATAAAATCAGCTGCTGCTCACTTACCAAGGCAGAGGTGAGAAAATACTCAATAAGATGTTCATGTTTGAAATCCCTCTGAAACGGGCCGTCCCGCGTGGGGAGTACTTTTAATTTGGAGGCTCTCGGGACATTTAGCTGGTTCCGGACTTTTACTTACGCAAAACTTTAAATGCTTTGACTCACAATGGAGCATTTTTTTCCAGCGTGGTGTTGATACTTTTACATTCATAAGCAGAACATTAACATTTAATAAACAGACTAATGTAGTTTATCAGCAGATCTAAGAACATGTTTAAGTCTTTATTCATGTTCAGTATTTGTTCTAACTATGAAGACATATTTAATATCATTTACTGCTGAGTGAATAATGATAAAATCATCTGACACAGATTCACGTGTAGCGGTTTCTGAGGCTCCATCCAGACTGGATTTCTGTCTGTAGAGGAGGTGGGTGATTTTAACTTCACCTGCTCTGCTCAGGGATTTTAATCCCCAGTAATAACTCCCATTTCTCCTCCTGTCATTTAAACCTGGTCCCTGGATTTTAAAGTGGATCTCTTTTTATCCGCTCCCAGTTAAATTTTTAACCTGAACATGGTGGAAGTTAAAACGTTTCTGCTGATCTGATGGAAACACGCTGACACCAACATACAGACCTGTTTGGGATCCGACACGAGGACAGAAAAAATGAAAGCCGTCAGGAGAGAAAGAGCCCGTTCACGTTTAGTCAGACTGTCTCCGTCGGGATTTCTGTTGAAAAATGGCAGGTAATCAGTTCTGTATTAATAAAACTAGTTTTTAATGATACTTCATGTTCTGTGCAGAAACGCACTACAAAGATTACATCTTATCAACATAGAAAAACGCAGTCTAAAATGGAATATTTGAGTTCCTAAATAAAAGTCCGAGGCCTCCGCGGGGCCTTTTGTCTGTGTTTCATAGTTTTCTTTGATATCCGGGAAGTTTCAGAGAAGAATCCCACCAACCGTTCAGTCCCAATAAATAAATGTGTGTAAAGGTCCCTCCGGTCTACACGTTCGTCATGCCTTTCTTCAGTTCGTGCAGCTCCAGCTGGCCCGGACTGCGTAGTTTGCAGTCTCTGGCCACGGCCTCTGCTCGCTGCAGCATCGTCTGGTGTAATCCGTTTAAGTGCGTCGCGGAGGCCAAGTGTGAGCCGGGGCTGCCGTGCAGGGCCCCCAGGGGGCCGTAGTTGGAGTATCCCGGGATGAAGGGGGAGGTGTAGTAGAGGTGTCGGGGCAGGGCGGGGCTGTGGGGGAACGGGGTCCGGGGCGCGGAGGTGGGGGGGGCCGCGGCCTGCAGCTGTCCCGCCCCCCCGCTCTGCGAAGAGTCGTTAGATCCTTTAGTTTTGTCCGAAGAGGTGGCGATCTCGGCGAGGGACCACAGTTTGGGCTTAGGGGCCGGGTTTGGCCCCCGGATGGCGCTGCAGGAGTCTCCGTGCTCCTTAGACGGCGGACTCGACGTGCGCTCCGGCTCGGAGACTCTGAGCACACCAAGTGGCGCGTTTTGGGGAGGGGCCCCCGCGGAGGTGGGTCCCGCGATGTGGGGCGGCCTCCTGTCCCCCGACTCTTTAAAGTCCGTATCGGTGAAGCCTCGGTCGGTGTCGCTGCCGCTGTCCTCTCTGTACGTCAAGCCGCAGGAGTCTCCCGCCGAGGAGGGACAACGGCCAGCTACGCACAGCAGAACAGGTCAGGTCAGCGGGAGATTACCCAGACTTTAAGGTCAAAGGCGCACGCACACACACGCACACACACACACACACACACACACGTTGACCTGCAGAACCACAAAGCAAAGCTATAAAACAACATCAGAGCTGCTGCGATCGACAGAAAATTAACCCGAGTCCTTTTTTTCAATGACTGGTTCCTGCCTCTGAAGCGTGAATTTTCAGTGAACTGAGCCTCTGCGGCTTTTGGACTGTCGATTGGAAGAAAACCAGCTGTTTCCACCATCTCCTGACATTTCATGGACAAAATGATCGATCGATTAATCGCGAAAATAATTACAAAAACACGTTAATTAATCATGAAAATAGTAGTTAGTTTATATACAAACGTGTTCTGCACAACGCTGAAGCCTGACGCTGTGGAAAACACTCCAGTGTAAAATAAATCACAGGAACGACGCAGGCTGCTGTCGATGCTACAGGACTGACTGAAGGTTGGTCCGTGCAGATTTAATTTTTACATTTTAACATACATACTGACTACATTTACCTTCTCTCTCCGTTTTAATCCGTAAAGCAGTTTTCACCCCTGATTACAAAGCGGCTCAGTGTAGAGTTTCTCGTCGTTCTGTGCTTCCTTCAGTGGCCCGGTCATCGCAGTTACAGCAGATACATAAAAACGCAGGAAGAAACAAGTGCAGAGCAGAGTGTGTGATGAGGAGGTCGCGTCACCTGCTCTGCTGATCCCGAGTTTCACGTCTAAAAGCGGCGGATGTCTGAAGCCTTAGTTTTGTCTGTGAGATGTCGGAACAATTGACTCAACATTTACGCAGCTACTGTGCTTGAGTCTTTACACTTCGTGCTACTCTTTACTCCATTTTTCTGACAAAGTCACGAAACGCATCAGTAACAACGACCTGGCTCACAGCGGGCGGTTTTTCTGCAGGACCAGGACTTTTACTTTCTGTACATTTTGTAGTAAGATTTTTACTGAAGTGAAATTTTCAATGCAGGGCTTCTACTTGTAATGGAGTATTTTTCTACTTCATTTACTGCTACTTGTACTTGAGAAAAGGATCCGAATCCTTGGTTTCTCCCTGTAAACGATCATATCCGACGAGACAAGAATCAAATCTTCGAGCTGGAACCAGAGCATTTCCTCGTTTTTGCTTCAGTCCTGCAGCAGTCTCACGGTGGAAATGAGCTTTTTTAACCTTTAGTGTTTTTGACACTGTGTAATGTTTCCATTGTATATAGAAGCTTTTTTTAAAAATAATAATTATTTTCATCATGGATTTATTTTCTTGAAGAATTATTTAGTTTCATCTATAAATGTCAGTCAACGTGGTGAAAAATGTCCCAAAGGTTCAGTTTACTGCTTTGGAGCAAATCAGCTGAAAAACAACTTAAATGACTGGTGTTTTTTTTTTGTGATCGACGAATGGATTGATTATGGATTGATTATTGATAATCATGGCAGCTCTGATGCTGGTCTACATTCTCTGTCCGTGTGCGACGCTGGACTGAGTCGTGCGTTTCTGTCGTGTGTGAGCTGTTTTCCGCCCGGCTCCCGCACGACTGAGACCAGCCTGACACACGGCAGGCGTTTCCTCTCACTCACCGGCCTCGCTCTTTGTCTCCGTCTCCTCGTTATTCGTCTTGGTCGGCTCCTCGTCCTCCTCGTTCCGCTCCAGGTCGATGTTGTCCTCCTCCTCCTCGTCCTCGCTCCGGTTCCTGGGGGTCCAGGTCATCTTGTTCTCCTTCTTCAGCCTCCGGCGGGCGTTGGCGAACCAGGTGGACACCTGAGTCAGGGTCATCTTGGTGATGATGGCCAGCATGATCTTCTCCCCCTTGGTGGGGTACGGGTTCTTGCGGTGCTCGTTCAGCCAGGCCTTCAGCGTGGCCGTGGCGTCCCGCGTGGCGTTTTTCCTGTAGGCGGGGTCTCCGTAGGGGTAGGGCCCCAGGGGCCCGAACGGGTGGTAGTCTAAGGATCCGGAGATGCCCGAGGACGGGTCGTAGCCGGGACTCTGAAACGTGAAGTGGTGACTTTATTAAGGAGATGCAAACGACAAGCACGCGGTGCGTTTACAGCAGTGGCAGTTTCCGACCGTACGGCCGAGCTTTTCATTTTGTGATCGTTCTTATTTGCAGTTTCTTCTCCGAGTGCATGACTTCACACACGTCTGCGTGTTTTCAGGCTGCAGCTTTAATGTTTGGGCGCCGAAGCTGTTTTCTTGGCAGCTCTCCCCTGAAAAGCGGATCCCTAATCTTCGCGGTCCTAACGCAGCTAAATAGAGGTTAAATTAAAAGGCAAACGGAAAAAACAAAATGGAATTTGCACCACGTCACTGTGCATTCAAACAAATCCACTGACAAAACCCTCCCGTAACTCACATGTTATCATATTTTAATATTCAAACAGCTTTCTCATGTTTTTACAGACAGACGGGTTCACTGGAGCCTGAACTTCACTTTATGTTAGAATAAATTCTGCTTCTTCAATTGTTTCAGGTTGTTCGGCAACAGATTTAGAAAAGACAAATGTATTCAAACCTGCTTTTTAAAGGGCATTTTCAAAGATCACAGGCTGCAGAAATCAGACATCGGATTAATTTAAAAAAGAGGAGCAGAGAGCAAAAATGCAGCTGACAAATGATTTCATCATCACAAATGATTTCCAGATCTCCAACAAAAATCTCCATTTGAAAAGTTGATTTTCTTTTATTTTTTCAGACAAACGTTGGTCCGCACTCAGCAAAGGCTGCAGCTGCAGGTTTTATCATCCACTGAAATTCGGCCCATTTTCCAGGGACGTCGCGGAGATTCGGGTCATGAGAGGAAACTTTTCTCTCTCGAATTTGACTTCGAAAACGTTTATTCCGAGGACTTGTAATAACCAGTGTGTGTATCACACAATGGATGAGACACAATGACGGAAACTTTACGCACGGTCGCATACAAACATCCACGTTTTAAAGCAGCTCGAGCTGACGATGCAACCTCTTTTAAATTCTTTTGCTTTGCGCACCGAGAGCGACCCAAATTAAAACCCCCGCGGTGCACGGACCGGTTCCGTCTCGGTGCGGACACTCACCACGAAGGAGTTGAGGGTGGCGGCGGCCCGGGGCTCCCCGCCGTACGGAAGGTGGGAGTTGAATCCGGGAGAGGTCGCTGATCCCGAGTACGGAGCGAAGGCGGAGCCCGACGAGGAGCGGCCGAGCTCCTCCGTCCTCGGTCCTAAGATGACCCCGGAGCTGAAGGAGGGGCAGGAGTGCAGAGCCAGAGACACGGACGGCTGGAAGAGGAAACCCTGAGGATAAGCCATGACGGCGCGCACGGAGCCGGACTAGTACGCACGGGCGAACTCACATCGGAGAGCGAAAGCGCGCGTTTCCCCGGGACAGCGGGAGAAAGAGAGGAGGAGGAAGAAGGAGGAGGAGGAGAAGAAGAAAAAGAAAGAGAGGGAAGAGGAGGTTTAAAAACGGAGGAGCATCCAGGAGCATGGCAGGTGGCTGCTGGGTTCAGTTTGCGCGTTTCTGCTGCAAGTTTTCCGCCCCCGCTGCTGCTGAAGTGATCAGGACTGAACCCGCCGACAGACTGGAGGGGGAGAGAGAGAGAGGGAGAGGGGGGGGCAGAGAAGGAGAGAGAGAGAGGGAGAGAGAGAAAAGGAGAGAGGGAGAGACAGGGAGAGGGGGGGCAGAGAGAGGGGGGGGCAGCGAGAGAGAGAGGGAGAGAGAGAGAGACTGTCAGCTCCACCTCCGTAAAGTCAACAACAGCAGAACAGCATTATAGCAAAATCTACTATGACCCGGATAGTGAAGATATCAGAGCCAAGCTCCGGGAGAGGATCGGGCGTCTGTCCCGGTCCAGGGAGATACCCGCCCTCTGCCCGCTCACCCCGCCTTAAAACCGCAGGAGACGAATCTCAAACCCCACATGGCCAGGGCAGATCCAGGGTTCAGCCCTGAAACCTCGGAGGGAGTCTGGGATCAGGTGTCCATTCATTAACGGCGCTACATCGTTAAGTGATTATTCTCATTACTGTCAGTCTTCAAACACAGAGTGAACACAACAGGCCTGCCGCGGACATACTTGACATTTAGGAAGACGACCATGTTCGGGCGTTGTCAGAGGTGTAAACCAATCACAAGGTCACAGTTATTATACGTCATTATACAGGCAGGTGAATCAACAGGTGAATGAACATCAGGACCAGCATGAAGGAAGATTAATACAGCGCTGCTCTGTCAGACTGGATTAGTTTCAGCTGGGCGTCCTAATAAACTGACGGCCGAGTGTAGCATAGTATAGTATAGCATAGTATAATATAGTTTATCATAGCATAGTATAGCGTAGCATAGTATAGTATAGTATAATATAATATAGTATATCATAGCATAGCGTAGCGTAGCCTAGTATAGTGTAGCATAGTATAGTATAGTATAATATAATATATAGTATATCATAGCATAGCGTAGCGTAGCCTAGTATAGTATAGTATATTATAATATAGTATATCATAGCATAGCGTAGCGTAGCCTAGTATAGTGTAGCATAGTATAGTATAGTATAATATAATATAGTTTATCATAGCATAGTATATCATAGCATAGTATAATATAATATAGTATATCATAGCATAGCGTAGCGTAGCCTAGTATAGTGTAGCATAGTATAGTATATCATAGCATAGTATAGTATAGATTAGCATAGTATAGTATAATATAGTTTATCATAGCATAGTATATCATAGCATAGTATAATATAATATAGTATATCATAGCATAGCGTAGCGTAGCCTAGTATAGTGTAGCATAGTATAGTATAGTATAATATTATAATATAGTATATCATGGCATAGTATAGCATAGCGTAGCATAGTATAGTATAGTATATTGTAATATAGTACATCATAGCATAGTATAATATAGTATATCATAGCATAGTATAGTATAGTAGCATAGCATAGTATAGTATAGTATAGTATAGTATATTATAATATAGTATATCATGGCATAGTATAGCATAGCATAGCAAAGTATAGTATAGTATATTATAATCTAGTATAGTATAGTGCATTGCAGTATAGCATATTATAGTGTATAGTATAGTATAGCATTGTATAGCATAGCATAGTATAGCATAATATAGCACAGCATAGTGCATTGTAGTATAGTATATTATAGTATAGTATATAGTAATATAGTATCGTATAGTGTAGCATAGCATAGCATAGCATAGCATAGCATAGCAGAAACTCATCCTGGCCTGTCTGTGTACCTTACCTGAGCAAATATGCAGCCACTCTGTTTGCAATAAGAGCTAATTATTGTCAGGGGGCCTGCAGGTTGAACCGGTGGGACTATATCCGTTCCCAGGCACATGGCTTGGCTTTCTGAGACGTTTTGATGTCCAGGACTTGCTTTCTAACAAGTTTCCAGTCAGTCTGCACATTCCTGTCGACACACGGCGCAAGCACACACACACAATGTGCTGCAGCTGTAACTTTACTGTCAAGTCAACAATTTCAGTGAACGCTCTTAAAAGCTTTTACAGCTTGGTTGCACGGATGTATGACAGGAACTGGATACCAGACGCAAAGATGGCGTCCTCTCACTTGAATGAAAACTGCTCACCCGGCACATAGGCCAGAAAACTTTCGTCTTCCGCATTTGCTTGCCCGTTGTGCGGACCGCTGCACATGCTCATTGGGGTTTCCCCTGCTGGCCCATAGACTTCGCTTTTCTAGGCTCTGAGAAAGCTTGACACGTATATAACCTCCATGGATTACGAATGCATAATCCAGAGAATAATCCCCAACCCTGTTTGCACCTGGAGCTGTTCTGTCCATAGTTTTACAGATGCCTCCTCATGATGGTGGTCTGTTGCTTTTCGTGCCACAGGAGCGACCTTTGGGACAAATTGGCAGCGGGACTGAGTGGATGCGGCTCTCTTAATGCACCCATGCTTACCTCTGAGTAAACATAGACGTCCTGTGTTGTGTTTATTTCGCTTGCTTCTTTTAATTCAGGATGACTGTCAGAACATAAAAGCTAACCACTGGAAACCGGGGATCCCCCGGCCCCAGACGTCTCCAGAAATGACCTTAACTAAACTGCGTTCCCGCTCTGTCTGGCGCTCTGTTTTCTGGTCCTTCAATGCTTCATGCCAACCATTATGGCGAAAAGAGCATTGGTTCCTACGCAGCTATAATCGCGTTTAGTACAAAAAAGCCACGTGTATGGAACGGTAAAGACTCAGGACTTTGGCCCCAGAAGCCCAGCCCCGGTGCCGCCTCTGGCCGACTCGACATATCACATCTCTGCTCTAACTTAAAACTTACAGCTCATCAGAGCCGATCCCAGGACTGGCTGACTCTGATACCCCACCACTAAATACTTTTGGGGCCCTGGGCCAGTTTCTCACTTTGCCCACTGATTAATATAAGAACAGTGACTATAAGTAGTGCTTGTTTTGACTGGTGTACTTATTTGGTAAAAGCTGTAATTACCAAACGCGAATTAGAGAATTAAATGCGATCTACTTTTCTGTGACAGTGCTCCTGAGATCGGTGTTGTCCAGTGGGTGGGAAATGTGCTGCTGTTGTTGTGCTATTTGCTGCGATATCTGTGTGGGTGGGCTTTAGAAATAGTTTGCCGTGTCTCTGTAATTCAAACCGGGTTGAGGGGATTTACACTCATGACCTCACGAGCCAGGATTTTTATTTCTGAAACCCTGGCTACGCCCTGCTGCCGGTGGCACTGCTCTTCAAAAGAACCCTCCAAATGATGAATTCAGAGCTGGAAACTGTTCTGTTTTACCGCTTGTTGCCAGGTCTTCTGTCATCTCTCATCTGAGTTGATGAGTTCGGATAATAAGCAGTGATCTGTGGGGGAATGTGAGCAGTTTGATGCCCTGAAAGCAGATTATAAATCCTTTTCACACTTCTTCCTGCTGCTTTTGCTCACAAAAAAATCTCCCATCAGCAGCTGAGATATTCAGTGTGTCTCTGTGCTGTTGGGTTAACGTAGGCTCCTCTCAGGTGAGGTCAGTGTTTAAACTCACGGCCGCAGCCTAATCTGATTTGTGGGTCTTATAAATAGCAGCGTGCTGACTGGAGGACGCCTTTCCGCTCAGCAGGGGAAGAGTGAAAGTACCGTCAGTCTTGGTCATTGAAATCAGCTGAAATCCATCTTTATGGCTCTGTTTATGATGAAGTCGCCGTGCGGTCTTTCCTCTGGGTGAAGCGACAGTCAGGCTGCGTGTTAAGACGAGGCTCTGCAGCAGGGATTTCCAGATCTCCAGGTAAGAGCGGACTCAGCTGGCCTCCAGTCGCAGGCCGAGCTGACTGCTGCTGTCAGGAGCTTCGTTGATTAATTGCCTTTAATCGTAATTACTAAACTATCCAGCATCTATTTAAGGTAACAGGCCGCGCCTGTCCAGCTTGTCTCAGTTTGTGTTTTATGGCTGCATCTAATGATTATTTCCTTGATTAATTGTTTTGGTTAAAAAATGTCAGAAAACAATAAAACAAACCTCAGATCACGATATTTTAAAACATCATCATCATCATCATCATAGGTGATCATGTGCTAATCATCCTTTTAGGACTGGGACTACAGTTCCCATGATGCTAGGTGGGGAAACAGGAAGTATAATATTTCCATGGACTCAGAGAGTTAGTTTTTTGTCATTAGGTGGAACTGTCCCGTTAAAAGCTGCTGAATCAGCTGAGATCAGCCGTGGATGTACAGACAACTGTCGCTGGGTCACTGTGACAACGAAGGAAACCTAAAAACAGGAAGATTCTGAATGAAGTTCTGCAGCCTCTTTCTCCTCTGGTTTCTAAGGGGATTTCTGGAGCTTTATTCCGGAGGGACATCCGAGACAATTATGTCCTCAGGAAGCGGATGTCTGTGAGTTCAGGTCTGACTCAGTTAGGACTCTGCGAAGGAGGACCATTTTTGATGCAGATTGTGTGTCTAGGTATCTTAATGTCCTCCCTGAGCTGTGTGTCACTGCCGCTGCTGCAGCTGTCTGCAGAGGCACCTCACAGTTTGAAAACCAAGACATCTGAAGACGTCAAGGTGACACATTAGGGCAACCAACTGTCCAAAACCTAAACATATTTCATGTAAGAGCAAGAGAAGCAGTCAGTTCTTTCATTTGAGAACCTGGAACCATAAAAGTTTTGGCATTCTTGCTTGAGAAATAGTTCCAGATAGATTTTCTTTTTATTGGCCTATCAATTGATCCCCGTGGATGTAAAATAAAGCAGCTATAAAACATGCAACCTTTTCCAGTGTACAGTTTCCACGAGCATTCAGCAGCCAGGCGGATTAGTGCACAGCACCTTGCCGTTATAAAAAAGTATTGATATTTGGATTTCACCAGGATTGACTGGATTGATGTCAGTCTGCTCCTGGAGCTGATGTGGTCATTCAGAAACTAGCAACAGGAACAGGTGACTTTACCCCTTTAGAGGTAAATGACAGTTTGGTAGTTTGGTGGTGAGGGTGTGAGTAGATTAACTACAGGGTTAAGACTTTTAAAAGCCTTCCTCTTCTGAGACAACTGGATTCAGTACTTTCAGGACTTTTCAGGACCCACCTGAGCTGTGACTGTCACTTCTCTACCAAAACCTCTCAGCTGCCGGTTCGTCTTGAAAAGACATCTCATTAAAACGACTCCTGTTCATATTTTTCCTGAGCGGTTTTTCCACGGATTGAGCTGTGATTTGAGGAGGACTCTATAACCTGTGATGCTAGACGAATATTGATTTGGCATAATGGGGCCCGAGTAAAGTGAAAACATTGCCTTTAAGGAGCCTCTCCGAGCTCATCGGGGTGAAATAGAGCGAGCCCCCCGATCTGAAGCTGCTCCTCTGCAGATGGCTCGGGCGGATTAGGGCTGGCATGTTCACGCTTTTTTAAGCATCTTTCATTAAAACGCTCCGCAGCGACGGAGGCGAACACACCTCTTATTCTCCTCTGCTGGAGATGATGCTCCAGACCAGAGGCGGATGTCGAACACACTGCGAGCCTCCTGCAGGAGGAAGTAATGGCTGGGAAAAGCTCGGATGACTCTTTCATCATCGCCAAGTCGAGACCCCCAGTAGGCCTGCCCGTGAGATGACACTGCAGTGTCTTTTATCATATCAAAAAGTTATGTTAACAATTTGCATGTACAAAGTTGAATATTCAGGGAAATCTGCAGTGCAGTTCCCCCCATATTCTCCACGGTACTGACTCTTTTGTGAAGATTTTCACATGAAAGAAACGCTCATAAATTAGCTTAGCCCGCGGGCCAAGTGTCCTGAGGTTACTTAAAGACAGTGTGTTTAATAAATTGGAAAACATTCTTTTTAATAGTTATTATCCAAGTATGAAATGCAATCCTTGTTATCTGTGCTCCGGCATAATTACCACCCATGGGATTTCTCTCTTAAGTGTTGGAAATGTAGCTGTGAAGTGAAGAGACTTCACAGTGGATAATCTCCAGACGTGGTACAGGAAAGTACTGTTCATCAGGACAGGATGTGTTGTTTGTTTACACTATTACAGATCAGCCACTGAACGGAAAGATGGCGTCAAGGAGAGGAAACCGTGAAACAGTGGACAGTATGACATGAATCAAAGTAGGAGCAATCCGCTTTGAGTTAGAAATCATTAGCGTAATGGCCAAACCAGTGACTTCTGTGACCGTATGAATTTGAGATTTGAAGACTGATGTATGGGAAGAACAGTGTGTGCGTATTTTGAGACGGATTGTATTTCAAAATGAGGTTCGGTTTTATTGCTGACGAAGCTATTGATTGGTCACTGCGCTGTGACTTTCCCTCCCTTTCAGGTCACAGTATGATTTGAAATTTGGTTTTGCCGCCACCAGCGTGTCCCCGTCCTCCCCAGAAAAAAGACGGCATCAGTTGTTTCAGCAAACAAAACAACGTCTGTTTACAGCTGTGTTTCTAGTGGTCACAGTAATGATGACGGGAGCGAAGGAGGAAACACTGTGTTATACGTTGTTATAGAGATAAATGGTAAATGGCTGCATTGTATAGCACACTCATTCACTCACACACACACACACACACACACACACACACACACACACACACACACACACCAATTCCCAGCAGCTGGTCTGACCATCAGGAACAAATTGGGGTTCAGTTTCTTGCCCAAGGACATTCTGACATGTGGACAGGAGGAGCCGGGATCAAACCACCAAACCTGCAGCTCCACCTGCTGAACCAAAGCTGCCCAATCAATCGAGAGCAACAAAGTCCAAAGAGTTCAGTAACTTAACCAGGTAGTTTCCTGTCTGAACCTAAGCAAACCTTAACCATAGCGGTATCGGCTTATTGTATAACAACAGAATACGTTTTGTGTCCCTGCCCTCTGGGACGACGTAGAGAAGTGTTGTCCGATGCGACGCCCCGATCAGCAGGACCACGTCATTTGTCTGTGTCTTCAACATCCGTTTATAAATCAGTGTCCTGACGCGACAGCACTGGGGTTAAAGTTGGCTCAGGTTTAGAGAAGGATCGTGGTTTGGATTAAAATAAGGAGCCTCGCCGGTTGTTTTAACGTGACTTCAATGACTATATCAGTGTGTCCTCAAGTCCATTCAGTCACTGAAACTCTGAGGAGACTCGGTTACGTCTGAGAAACCTTCACTCTTCAGCTACGTTGAGGTTCAGGTTTTAACTTACATGTCTTTTGACCTGCCATTCACCAAACTGGTGCTTGCTGGGTGAGTTTGGCATGTCGGTTTGGCTTTACACCAAATGTGAGAGTGTGATCAACAATTTATTTATTACTCTAGTCACCTAAACCCCAAACAAAAAGACCAGCCCACATCCAAGTTGTTTTACCAGTAAGAGGATACTCATTTAGTCTCCTTTTGCGAGGGGACAGTACAACGAACTGAAGGACGAGAACTGAAGATTTATATAAACACTGCGTGAAAAGACTTTTTTGTAATGTCTCGTTCCAGAGCCCGACTCTCCATCGACGGTTGAAGACTTTCGGGACAATGGAAGAAGATTTCCAGGACTCCCCTGTCGACGAAGAGCTCCAATGCTCCAACACTGAGGGGACACAAGAAGAACGAGATCTGGATCCACCTCAAGACCAAGAACTGGTTCGAGTGTTCCAGGATCAACAAAACCAGAGCCCTGAGAGTTTCAAACAGGATGGGGGGCAACTAAATATTCACTCTAATCCCAAACAGGTTGATGTCCAAGATGAAGACAGTACAAAAGAAAATGAGTTCCAAGATGAAGTGGAGGTCAAAGATGAGAGAAACCTTCACCCAGATCAACATGAGGGCCAGATGGAGGTTCAGGGAGTGAACCACAATCCACCAGATGTCCACGATGGTCATGAGCACGGAGGTCTTGTTGCTGAGGAAGAAACAGGAGAGTCTGATCTGTCTCCAGTCAACCGGGATCTGTTAGGACCTGGGCAGATCAGGGGGCAGTGTCTGGACAGAGGTGAGAAGCAACTGTTGTACTTCAGTACAATTTTAATAATATTATAATAAACTTTATTTCAATAACACAATTCATACATACATGCAGACTGCATTACATAAAATTGATGATGAAAAAACATAAAAGAGCAAATAATCGTGACCTTTTCATTATGATTCATCTGTACATTATTCTTACCAGCTGCAACAGCTGGTTTTGTTTTCGCCTCCTGAATCTGTGTGTGTGTGTGTGTGTGTGTGTGTGTGTGTGTGTGTGTGTGTGTTTGTGTGTGTGTGTCATCATGGCAAAATCTGGTCCTGGAGACACCTACTGTAGCGGGAACTACCACAGAGGTGGCTTTGAGGACTTTGTCTGTCTGAGGACAGATGTTGTCACGTTAGCGTCGCAGCTGTTCGTGATACAGTCAGAAACGTTACAGGTGTGTAGTTGAGATCAAAAAGAGGGTGAGTTCGAAGACGGATGTGGTCCGACCCATGTCTGCTGAGTACTCATGTAATAATGTAGATACAGATGAAGAGGAAGAGGAGGAGAGAGGAGCTCGGTGCATTACGGGAAGTCCTCCATCAGTCTAGGCCTGTAGCAGCATAACAAGGGGATGGTTCAAGACCAGCCTGAGCCAGACCTGACTATAAGCTTTATCAAGAAGGAAGGTTTTAAGCCTCCTTAAGACTCTTAAACCTGGAGAGGGTCTCTGCCTCCCAGACCTAAACTGGAAGATGGTTCCACTGTAGAGGAGCCTGATAACTGAAGGCTCTGCCTCCCAGTCTACTCCTGGAGACTCTAGGAACCACAAGTAAGCCTGCGTTCTGGTAGGGCAGTGTTCTACTGGGGTAATAGGTACTATGAGCTCTTTCAGATGGGATGGTTCCTGACCATTAAGGGCTTTGTAGGTGAGGAGGAGGACTTTAAATTCTATTCTGGATTTTACAGGGAGCCAATGCAGAGAAGCAAACACGGGAGGAATGTGGTCTCTTCTCCTAGTTCCTGTCAGTACTGGCTCTGCAGCATTCTGGATCAGCTGGAGAGTATTTAGAAATTTCTTGGGACAACCAGATTATAAGGAATTACAATGATCCAGCCTGGAAATAACAAAACCATGGACTAGTTTTTCTGCCTCTTTTTGAGACCGGATGTGCCTGATTTTTACAAAGTTACGTAGGTGAAAAAAGGCAGAGTTTGGAGTTTGTCTTATGTTGGAGTTAAAGGACATTTCCTGATCAAAGAGAACTCAGAGTTTCTTAACAGTGGTGCTGGAGACCAGGGCAGAGCCATCTAGAGTAACTATATCGTTGCCACTGGGGGCTGGCTAACGACAGCAGCCAACGATTTGGTTTCCATGGTGCGGAGCCTCGCCTCCATCGCTGCAAATAAACTACAACGGTTCAGTTCACGATAGCACACTTTGAAGTGTGAAACTGCCTTTGTTGGTTAAAGCTTGAACCCGAAGGTCTCAACAGGAAGCGGTTTTTCAAGCGTGATCACACCTTTACTCTGAAAGACCTTTGCTCCTCTGTACATGTGAGTGTGGTCTGAGTTCATCAAAGCTGTGAAACTAAATGCATCACCACATGCACGTCTCACAGACCGAAGAGACAGAATGAAGGTTTGGGCCACTGCAGAGTAACTGTCTCCTGTAAATGTGCTTAGAGGAATAGTTCAGAAATTCATTGTTTAAGCAAAAACGACAAAAAGTTCACCGGTTCCTCCTTCTCAGAAGATCTAAACAAAACAAAACAAGCTGTATGAGTATGTCAAGATGAAAGGGTCGATCGGCTTTTCGACAAAACGCCCGTCCGATTAATCAATAATCAAAGCAGTCATGTTGCAGCCCTTTTGCTTTCGTTCTGAGGGTTAGATGAGATCGGTGCCTGGTTCAACTCAGCGTAAAGACTAGAAACAGGAGGAAACACACACCTACTCCTCCTAAACCCACAAACCATTTTTACATATTTGTTTCCAGTTTGTGCAGGTTAACGGACAATATGCAGCACGTTAATCAGAGAGCTGTAGCGCTACAGTTCTGACAAAGGTACAACACAAAAGCCTCTTCAGCTACAGCTCTTCTGGTCTTATAATTCTAAACAATAATAGGGGTTTTTTTAACTGATGAAGTTTCTGAGGACAGGGACGAGTCTGAGCCTGGTTTTTAGAAGCTGGATCTAAAAACGTGGCATCCTGGATATAGAATGACACGTCGTTTCATGGTATATGAGACAAGTAACAGCAGGGATTCTTGGCCTTCTCTGACGCTGTTAGAGCGTCCACGGAGGGAGGAGGTCGAGGTGGATGGATGGGGCGACAAAACACCAGACTTTAACACCAGGGGTCCTCTAAACTTAATCCAAACCACCTTGACCAGAATAATAAATAAAATGTTGATCGCACTCTCACATTTGGTGTAAAGCCACACCGACATGCCAAACTCACCCAGCAAGCACCAGTTTGGTGAATGGCAGGTCAAAAGACATGTAAGTTAAAACCTGAACCTCAACGTAGCTGAAGAGTGAAGGTTTCTCAGACGTAACCGAGTCTCCTCAGAGTTTCATGACAGAATGGACCTGAGGACACACTGATATAGTCATGTAAGTCACGTTAAAACAACCGGCGAGGCTCCTTATTTTAATCCAAACCACGATCCTTCTCTAAACCTGAGCCAACTTTAACCCCAGTGCTGTCGCGTCAGGACACTGATTTATAAACGGATGTTGAAGACACAGACAAATGACGTGGTCCTGCTGATCGGGGCGTCGCATCGGACAACACTTCTCTACGTCGTCCCAGAGGGCAGGGACACACTTTGTACTGTATAGTCATCGCTACCCTCTGGATACTTTTTCACCTCCATTACTGCCCTGAAGCAGTTTCTTTATGAAGGTTTTCCTCTTTTGTTTTGCAAATGCGGGACACAGTCCAGCCCATGGCTTCATACTCTTCCTTCGACTGACCGGTGGCGGTGTCGCGCCATAAATGCAGCAATGTTTCAGCAAAGACAGGAAGGAAGAAGACTGTTAGCAAGTAGACGCGGATGTGAACGATGCAGGTTTCAAACGTTTCAAAAATCAGCTCAGCAAACGTTTTATATGGAAGGAAATGCACCCGACAGGTTTGTTGGACCTCAAACACGCACCAGGGCCCTTCAGTGTGGAGGACCGGTCGAAAGGTGGTGCTGATAACAGACAGTAAACCTGTATGAATGTCCTGAGTTTCTGTGTTCAGTGAATGTGAAAGCAGAATATCAACACTTTCACATTTTATCATTTCTGTTCAGAAACGGCGCCCTCTAGAGTCTCTCTGGGACAATGTTCCCCCACCAGATCACTCGAAGTTTGGATTGTAAAGTCTGACCCCCCCCCATCCGTCTGTTTGCACCAAGCTTCGCCTCAGGATGAGAACCAAGCCGAGCGTCGGCTAGTTCACCGCGGAGACGCCGACGCGGACCAGGACCAGGACCTGACGACTGCAGCAGCCAATCAGGACGGAGCCGGGGAGTCAGGTGGCAGCGTCCCAGCGCCGGTAATCAGTCAGGCAGAGGAGGTGAGTGCAGAGACAGAGGAGCCTGATGGGAAGTAATATGAACATCAGCCTCTCATGTATATTCATGGGCTTCAGCTGCTCGGCTCCTCTTTAGCGCTGGCGGAGCCAAATGTCTCGTCTTCCTCAGTCCCTTTGTTTTCAGCTCTCTCAGGTAGCTCTCTCTTCTCCACATTTGCAGCCTTTGTTCTTCGTCTAAACGATGTCTCTGATCAAGTTCAAAGCCCGGCCTCCCTGACAGCTTTTCTTCATCAATCTGACGTTTTTTTTGTTTCTTCTAAACCATTTTCCGACTGATTTTCTTATTTTCATATTGCTGCGCTCAGAGTTTGTGGGTTTCGAGCTGTAATTATGCATTCGGGTCTAGTTTCCACACGTCACATCATGGACTTGAGGCTCGCTGGATGTTTTCAATAATGTATTTGTTCATTGTGAACTATTTTAAATATTCTCTTTTTCCAGAGCAGTGTGTTTTGAATGTTGAGATGAGGAATGATCTTACTGGCTTTTATCACAAACGTCCTGCTTTTTGATTCTCGACAGTTTTCTCTTTTTGCTTTTCACTAGTACGGTGTGAACAGAATCACAATAATTCACGTTCAGTTTTTAATTTTAATTATCCAGTTTCCAGCTGAACTGATTAGTCTTAATTAATCGATCATCGGTGTAAATAAAAATTGACTTGCAATGGTAATCGTTGGTCGAACAAAACAGGACATTTGAAGGCGTCACCCTGGGCTACAGTCAACTGTAACGGGCACTTTTCACCTTTTTTGGACACTAGAAAGACCAAACGATTGAGAAAGTAATTGGCAGATTAACCGATAATCAAAATGATCAATACACAACTCCAGACGAATGATCGTGTTGCTCTGTAGCTGCTGGATGTGGAAGTAAACAGCTGTCTGATGATCTGTCGGCGTTCACATCTTGTTTGTGCTGAAAACTGGTGGACGGAAACATCAGCCGGAGCAGGTTTAAAAATGCAGGTGCGGGGTTTTGACTGTTTATGGCAATAGGATTTAAGAAAAACGATTTGCATCTCAACAACTAACTCCACTGTGCGAGCCACGATCTCCAGCGGGCAAAACGGGCAACTGCCCAGGAACCAGTAACAGCTCCCCCGTCATGTGGCCCTGCTCTTGTGAAGACCTGAACTGTTTTAGTTTTTATTTAGTTTTTTATTTTATATTTGTTGTAAATTTGTTCTTTTTCAAGGTTGTATTGTTCCGTCGTAGGAGAACTGTATGGCTACAACCAAATATCATTTTTATTATCAATACGTCTGACAGTTTTTTTTAAATAATTGATCGATTGTTCAGTGAATAAAATGTCAGAAAATAGTGAAAAATAGCTCATTATTCTCCTGAAGCCCAGTCAGACATATTCAAATGTCTTGTCTTACCTGACTGATGTCAGTTGTCAATCAATCTTCACAGCTTTTGTCAATTAAACTTTCCGTGGCTCGACTAATCGTTTATTCAACTAATCATCATTTCAGCTTTAGAGTACCGGTTGGTTATCAGGGCGTTAATCTGACCGCGCCACAACGACGTTATCCCTACTTTCATGTGATGGTCCAAGATAAATGTTTTTCAGTATAGAAGAGGCACGATGGGCAATGGAGTAATATTATTACTGAACAAAAACTGCACCACCCCTGAGACAGTTTGACCACTAACTGGCTCTACATCCTTCACGAAGGAGGGTTATTACGGGACTGGTGGATCAGACTCTGTTGGTCTTGGTGATGTGGACCCAATGAGCTGGACGCCGAGGGGCCTCCTCTCCAGCAGGTTCAGCTCAGTGTGTTGAAACCTGCCTCTGAGGGTGAACACCGTATTTCTCCGAGAGATTTCCATTACCCACCCTCACGTGTACACGCTCACTGATCTGAACCGCCTCCAAATAAGTTTCCTCGGAACCTCTTTGGCACGTGGCGGAGGAGCACTTAAACCAAATTGACTTTACTGATGTGAATTATGAAGATACCGATATCATGCATAAAGTTATTTACCCCTCAGAAGAATTCAAATAAGTAATTCCCTCAGATGGTGATACGGAGGAACTAATATGAATGCAAATAGGATTAGGCTCCTGCATTAGTGTCTGATAAACAATTTACAGGCCTGAGTGTTCACTGGGGGATACGCTCTGTGCTGCATGGGGAATTGGGAGATGCCAATCCAGACAGGAACGGGAGGGGGGACGGGGGGGGTGGGTCCGTTCAGCACCTTATCGGGGTTAACCCTCCGTCTTCTGCTATTATTAGCCGTCACCGGGCTGCTGCTGTTGTAGCGTCGCATCATGTCTGCACAGCCGCGGCGAAACATGCTAAATCCAGCAGATTACTGGATAGGTCGTCGCTCCGCCATGTGCAGCGGCATTTCATACTGTTGGTGAGTGTGATACATTTGAATCCTGCAGAGGAAATTCTCCCTGAAATGAAACAACCAAACTGAGTCGTTGAGCAGACAGAAGCTTGACTCGAGGCAGAGCACGAAAGCCCGTCACCCCTGGTGAAGGATGCTCTCATCCTGTGGGCCAGGATTTGTTAGAAACTGCATCGGCCGTGTCCGTGCAGCGGGTCCGCTCGTGATCAGCTCTGTTTCCAACCGATCAATGCAGCAACACGAGTATTTCCGGGCGATGCCCCACTTCTACTGCAGGAACCAGGAGAGTCTGAAATAACTGCTCGCACTTCACGTGCATTAGATTGCACAGGTGTGGCCGCCGATACTTGTTATGGTGGCGTCTTTGTGATCACTTCCGATGTTTTGCAGTCATAGATGGATTCCTAACTGCTATTGTGGTTTACTATTATAAGGATTATTATTAAAATGCAGAATCTATTGCGGTTCATACATTTTTTTTCGATGTGTTCCCGCCTGTCGTATCCTATCTAATACGTCACAGTACTTGGTTCTATGTGCTGTAGTAGGACATTTCAAAAAGGCTGGATGATTCAAAAGAGCATTTTAAAGTCGCAGGCAGCAGTTCGACAAAGAAGACAATGGTGTGAATCGGAAAGGCGTCCCACTGGCCTGGAGCAGGGTTTAATCTTCAGATCTGCCGTTACGCACACACATTTCAGACACAAGTTTAACTATAATCCTGTTCTTTCCTTCTTCTTTGTTGGGGACACACCTTCTAAATGAGTTGACTTCATTTTCCGCCCCCCCTTCAGGCTTTCACACCGCTCACTCCTCACTGCCGAGTCCTCACGTCACGTCATGTCACTGTCCTGCCTTTGGCATTTAGGCAGCAGGGCACGTTGACGCTACACATTGTGACAGTCGGCAGCACCAATTAGAGCCCGCTCTGCGTCAGAGGCTGCGGACGAACCTCAGGAGGATCCGAAACGCATCACTGCCACGTGCGCTCTCTGTACATACGGCAGGGATCGCGTGGTTCTCAGAGCCTGCTCATTAAACACCGCGCATCAAACATGTCTGCGTCTAGGTGTTCTCTGTCCGATCCCTAGCACTGATGTGATTTGTTAATTAAAATCCCAACACACGGGGCAGGAGTTCCCAGGCACGTACATGTTAGAGCAACAACATGGGTGAAGACGTCATTTTCATTCATCTCAACATGAGGACAACTTAGTAGACAAACATAAACATGGTTAAATAAAAAAACAGCCAGCCACAAAACTACAAAACCATCACGTCTCCTCCTACAGGATGTGGACAATTATCCAGGCGAATAAAATGTCCAATATTTCAGCTCTTTACGTTTATTAACATAACACCGAAACAGGAATGGAGCTACTGTGAGTACCACCGTCCATGGAAGTGCATAGCCGGGAGGGCGGGGGTGTTGGCTTCGTAAGGAAGATCGACTCGATTGTCAGCGTTGCCAGTTTGGGCAGTTTTGTGCCATTATTGCTGTTTATGCGTAAGAAAGGTTTGTCTATATTCCAGAGGTTTAAACAGTAAAGGAGCAGCGGAGGGAGAGAGGTGAGGCAAAGACACTGCGGGAGGTGAGAGGGGCAGGTGCATGCAGGTGTTGTAGAAACAACAGGAAGTTAGTTGTTGTAGTTCAGCTGCTGATCAACACAATCATCAGCTGCGGCTGAAGGTAGGATACTTCAAAACTCTTACAGACAGATTGCCACAATCTGGGTCCTTCTCTGGACTCACAGACGTGAAACACGTGTTGATGTGACTCAGTGTGACGTCCACTTCCTGAGGATATCGTCATCTCTGATGTCCCTCCACAATAAAGCTCCAGAAAATCCCCTTAGAACCCAGAGAAACAGAGGCTGCAGAACTTCCTGTTTTTAGGTTTCCTTCGGTGTCACAGTGACCCAGTGACAGTTGTCTGAACATCCTCGGCTACGCTGAGAAAAGGAGCTGATCAGTTGTAGCCCTTAAGTCAACAGCAAAACCTTCTACTTCCTTTTTCTTTTGTCAGTCAAAACTGGCAACACTGTCGACTGGACGTGAACCATAGGCTGTATGTTCTTTATATACTGTCTATGACTTGAACGCATGAAGATGAAAGTGAGTTGTTGTTGTTTCTTTTCAGCCAAACTCCTAAGTATATTTCCCAAAAGTGTTGTTTAAATATTCTGCACACAAGGTTGCATAGTTTCACAGTGTTCTGCCTTTACACTCAAAATAATGAGAAAATCTACACGGACCTAATTTTCCTGGCAGTATCCATTTATTTCTCCATCTGGGTTTCTCCGTGTGCTTCAAACCTCGGTGACACCACTGAAGCTCACAACAAGCTGGTCTTCACCGCTGAACAAGCAAAACAGTGTAAACCTGAGGCCTCCATGTGATGATTCAGTCTGAATTAAAAGCCAGACAGGAACCTTTTTTGAAGTGCAAAGTCGTGTCGTTATTATTTGCAGTGAGAGCCATGTAGTAGTTGAAATAATTAGCTGAAATCAAGATGATAGGTGTGACGTGTTTTATCAGGCCTTTCCCTGTGTGTGTGTGTGTGTATATATATATACATATATGTGTGTCTGTGGCAGGGACAATAGCGAGTGGAGCAGCATAATTAGCTCTCCTGGGACTCCAGTCCTAAACAGTTAAAGGACACTTGCGGCTCTGTGAGATGTTAAACTGCTGCTGCTGATGTCTGTTGCCAACTGGGGCCTAATTGTACTCAACAGGCCCAGGCAGCCTGTTCGTTCTGGGAGCCGCGTGTGAAGATGAACGCCACTTTCAGGCAGGCAGACGGACATTTTGTTGAGCAGTAAACACTCTCTCATATGCTAATTCTGCAGCGCCGCAGAGCTGTGTGAGGGACGTGAGCGAGGACCGGAGTTGATAGCTGGCGGTTTGTGTCGTGTGGGGTTCAAACTGAGAGGGTTGGTGTTGTTTGTGTCGGGACTTCCTGGGGTGTCACACTTGTACGAGTCAGACAGACACGTACGGCAGGTTTGCTCATTTTCACATCAGCCTTATTTGGTAGCTTGTCAGTGTGGTGGAAACACTGCGATGTGACAGGGAACAGAATTAGACCGAATGGGTTGAGAAAACCAACTCGGGATTACTGCGCGTTTGGTGACTGGAGGCATTTGTAGGTGTGTTTCCATCCACCAGCTTTTATTCACATTTTCAATTTGCGCATAAAAAGTGGTGGATGGAAAAAGGTTTTCCCTCCATGTACAGAGGAAGAGGACAGGTGTTATGTTCACGCTCAACGGCGAGACTGTTTCTATGTTCTGTCCAAACTACTTCAGACCTAATGAAAGATGTGGTGTCCCCGAGGACTGGAACCCCCTCACTTTCAGACACTTAGACGTCTCAGCCTTCACATCTTTACTAGCACAACGCTGTCCTCTACTTCAGTGGAGATCGAGCCGGGCCCGACCGTCTGTCGGGGGCTCAAGGATGTCATGTGTTTTCTAAAACTGGAAAAGATTGAAACTGTAGGAATATCCGCACTCCTCAGTTAAAAAATGAAACAGCTGTTGTCTGAGGGGGGAAAGTTTTGGGGATAAAAAGCAAAGTGAAACAGAATAAAAAGGAATAAAACAAGTAGATGATTAACCGATTAGAAGGGTTGGTGAAATCAGCAACTATTTTTACAATTGATTCATCATTTTAGTCATTTTTCAAGCAAACATTTGCTGCTTTCAGCTTCTAAAAGGTGAAGATTTGATGCTTTTCTTTGTCAAACATGATAGTAAATTACAATTCTTGGGTTTTGGCTCTTCCTTGGAATAAAACAACTCATTTGAATGCATCGTCTTGGGCCGCGGGCATTTTTCATTTTATTTTCACACAGTTGTCAGATTATGTGATCATGAAAATGATGATTAGTTGCAGCCCTAACGTACACATTTGTTGCCCATGTGTTTTCCAGTCTCGACCAGCACCAGCTGCACCAGTTGGGCCACCAGCGAGTCCGGTAGAACCATCGGAGCCTCCGAGGCCAGAGAGACCAGCGGATCTGGGGATCCCTGCGGCTGTAAACATGTCCACAAATCCCAGGCTGAGCTCCAGCAGTGACGCAGGAGACATGACCTGCTCCGACCTCCTGTCCCTCAGGAGCGACTCCTTATCTCTGGCCAGCGAGCCGACCATCTCCAGGAGGGTGAGTGGGAGACGAGTCCACCCTGTTTTCTACCGGCTCTGGTGACCTTCAATGTAGTCCAGCTCATTTCTGGACACATGTTGTGGTGCGGGTTAAGAACTTCTGGGACAAACATTATTCATTGAATATTCTAATGACTATAGATCAGTTTTTGGACAAAAAACAGCAGTTGTTTCATATGTGATGTTTGGTATTTTGATCACGAATATCCGCCATTCACAATGATCTCATGTTCTTAGAAGGACAACACGTTACAGTAATGAAAACATTAAGTTCTGGTTGACATCAGTCTGTTTTGTTTCAAAGTCTGACACTGTGGGCCCCCTCAGACAAAACAAGACTAACTGCACCAGTCCAAGTGAACCCAGCATGAGGTACCATTCAACATTTCTGATAGTTTAGCTCCCGTAGCTTCAGACCGCAGGGCTCCTCCGTTCAGACAGAACGCACACAAAGCGCACAGCGTCCATGGAAAGACACAATCAGACCAGACTAAGACGCGAAGACGTGTCTGCACAAGTCCACAATGTTTCAAGCTGAGCAAAAACCTGCGAGTATCCCGGGCTTTTCTGAATCCGCCTCGTAAAACGGAGCGAGACTGGAGGGAAGAGTTTCTGCTGATCCCAGATCAGACAGAGGCTGAGCCGGACACAAAACACACACACACGCACTCGCTCGGAGTGTGTGTTTCTAGCTAGCTTACAGCTAACGGTTGTAGACGACAGCTGTTTGAATAAACACAAACTACAATGGCTACCGTCCTGATGTTTTTACAACAGCTGCACACACCTGTCCCTTTCGCCTCACACCCTCCGTGCTCCCTTGGGAGGCGCGCCTCACTTTGAAAACCTGCCGTTTAAGTAACTGGAACATGCTTTAGTCTGGAGGCATTTTTACTTTAAAAACAAAAATGGTTCTGACACAGGGCGTGTCAGACAGATGTTTGACAGGTACAGAGTCGCCCTCGCACACTGACTGTGGGATGTGACGTCCAGCCTGTTTAAAACTACACCCGGCGCAACCACGGACGTCCAGCGTGTCACGTTAAGACGAGAGCATCGGACAGACCGTCCTGTCCTCTCCACCCAACCTCCTGCTCACCAGAGAAAAATATTTTGAACCATCCGAGAAAAGCTGTCAGGAATCAGTGAAGCTTCTCTAAAAAAGACAAAAAGAAAAAAACAACCCCCATCTTGTCAAGATGAACCTTCTGACCCGAACAACAGCGAAACCCCCCTCTTAACAAAACATTCATGTTCCTCCGCAGAGCTATCCAGTTTCATCACCCGCCAAGAAGGGTCTCCTCGCGGAGGGGTCACCCGAGGGAATATGGAGCCCGCGGAATGAGTGCCGAGGCCGTGGCGTAATCATAATTCCCTTGACCTCAGGTGACCCCCGTGAGCTTTGACAACGGGGGCCACGCTACAGAACGGGCAGCTCCTTTCAAAGCGCCGCTTGCTCCAAAATGGCTTTTTCATTTCTCAAACAATCATACGGCAGCGGCGGTGAATGAGGGAGCCGATTACATAAGGCAGGGGCTCCCGGGGTGAGATAAGTGCTTTTTCTCCAAAAAGCCGGAGACTAAGTACACATACCAGCAAAGTCGTTATCTTTCTCGCCTCTCATTAAATCCCGCCTCTGACTCAAAGCCCGATTCCAATGCCTCCATTGACAAAACACGATTGTTGGAAAATCTCAATTAATATGTTAATGTGCGATTTTTCATTACTTACATTACCAGAAGGTCCCGTAACGCCAAAGCTCATCTGAGGTTTTGTTCTTTCTGTGCTGTTGTTGATGCATTCAGCCTTCGAAAGTGAACAGTTTCGTTGCGGTTCAAGAATAAATGATCGAACTTTATTCGTACAGCACCTGTCACACAGGTAAGTGCAATTCAAGGTGCCTTGCAGGTCACCGATAAGCTGATAATAAGACAGTACCAATGCGAAGAGTGAAGCCGTTTGAGACTAATGCACCTGAGTGATGTAATAATGTAACAATAAAACCATTAAAATAGGTAAAAATAGATTTAAGAAAGAGCAATATTAAACAGAAAGAAGAGCGACGGAGGGAATAAGATCATCTTTAAACACAAATACATGATAAAGGAATAATGACCAAACAAAGGACAGCGTCCCTGTAAAAATGTTGAGAAAAGTCAAAGAGACAAGGCAGCCGGCGGCAAAGCGTTCCCGAGGCTACACGACTCCAGCGCAGCTTAGTTGCGTAGCCGCTGTTTGCGTTACCTTTACCAAGTCACCGACCATTTCCTGGCTAGAATACATGGAAGAGCTGTTGTCGTGAGTTGTTTCAAGTTTCCATCTCCCCATGCGCCACACATCACTAATTGCAGCAGCCACATCCAGCGGGTCAGGGGTTCAGAGTTGAAACCGGCGGCTGAAATGCGTCACAAAGAGAGCGTGTGGGGAGAAATCAGTCAGGAGTCATTTCTGTACAAACCCTTTGAGTCATTTTTTCAGGCTAAATGGCGGCGGCATTGAAAAATAGGCAGTTTTGTCTTTTAGATACGAGGACGTGCTCACACGATGAAAACAGGGAATTTGAAGAACTCGGTGTCAGTTCTGACGAGGTTGACTTGCGGACTCCTCTGGGGAAACTTTAACCTGGATACATTTCCACCCACGGCAAAACGGGAGGAATCCAAATTCTTCACGTTTTCCCGAGCAGATCCGGGGAGTCAGGGCACACACACACACACACACACACACACACACACACACACACACGGATTTAACAGGTAACATTAAGTGTGTAAGTGTGTGTTATAATATCCGTTTCTCCCTCTGCAAGATTCAACATAATGACATAAGAAATAAAACTGAAAGCGGAGTTTCAGCCTCATCACCTTTAACTACACCCGTGCACTGGATTGGGATGAAGGAGTCAGGGGTCCTCTTAAGTAATACAGCTTAGTCATGCGTCGGTGAAGCGGACTTCATCGCAGTCTCTAATACGTTTCTATCCATCTCACTGGGCTGTTTAGGAGCCTCTCCTTTCCAGACAGACTCAGCCAGTCATGACTGCGGGGCTGAGCTTTGATTTGAGAAGTGTAATTAAAGGGGAATTCCTGCCCTCATGGGTTTCTGCCTCATTGTCATAATAAATCATTTATGACTGGAGGTGCTCTCCATGTAAATGCCTCAGTTCACTGAGAGACCAAAGACACTTAGCTGATACATCATCTCAAACAACAGGACATAAAGCCGTAGATTAATACACTAAATATTAGTAGTATTCTTATTACTGTGGGAGCAGTACTAGGAGAAATTTCCAACACTATTTTATTTTGCTTTGCATTTATTACTGATATCGCTATATAACGATACTTTATTCATACTTTTAATATGCTAATTCCACATGATATGTCATGACGCTCGATTCCATGTCTATCGTATATGTGTGTGTGTGTGTGTGTGTGTGTGTGTGTGTGTGTGTGTGTATTTGATAGTATTGCAGTATTGTCTAGATGGAGCCCATAGTGTGCAGCAGTAGTGGCAGCGGTTTTATCACATCGTCCTGCGTCCCCACAACCCCGTCCCCTACGAACGACATTAGAAACGACTGAACTGTTTCCCAGGGACTTTGTGGTGTTGACCAGGGCCTCTAGCTGGATTATGCTCGGGCGGTGTCTTTTTTGGAGCGAAGGAAGCGACGCGCCACGAACCGGAGTTCCTATGGAGGTGGTGGGGGTGGATGTTTGGACGTCCAAAGCTTCAGACCAGAGACCAGGTTCGCATCCCGAGTCCCGTCTGTGGTTCAGGCAACAACAGCTCTTTGGTTCAGGAAAGATGGCGGTGCTGGTTCAATGTAAAGAAACAGCTTGGTGTCTGAAGTCGCTGGGAACTTTTTTCCGCATTAAACCAGACCGGGATCTTTCCCGAACCTGAACCAGGTGCTGGGAGAGTCTAAACAGAACCGTAAACCAGTTTAAAGACTCTGGAGTCGCTACAGGTGGACGTTGCGCTGCAGGATCAGACGTTTTGGCGGAAAACAAATGAAATTCATGTTGTCTGTGAACGTTTTACTGACACATTTCCTCATCGCGTCAACGGAAAAAACCCGTAACTGAGCTGACCATAGCTGTCGCGAATCAGTTGTATATGATTGTAATTTTGTAGGAGACGGGGTCTCATCATTTATTTCCCACAATTCACCTGTGGCGAACCGCTAAGTTCAGTTCAAATGAATAACCGGAAGTCTCCACCGTATTTCACACGAGGCATCATGGGACAAGGAACAGGGCGGATAGTGAGTGTATGTAACGTACCGCACGTGTGCACACTTCCCTTCTATGGTCTAAAGTATTGTAATGTATATATTGTAGTGGTGTAAACAAATAGAAATTCTAATTCAGGTGCATGTGTTCTGACCGGATCTGATGAACATCCTCACACAAATTACCGGCAGTTACAACTCAGTCCAGACTAAACGCGCAGACGTGGTCTTGTCTCGCTCAGGATCAGAAGACCTCAGGTGATGTGAAGTTACAGCACCGGAGGTGTACTTTCCTTTGAGTTCGATATTCAGACATCCTCAGGGCTTTTCATCGGCACTGGCCGATGTCCCACAGCGGTCATTGTTACCTCAGCCACCTGAGGACTCCACAGGAGCTGAGCTGACATTAGGGACTGTCCCAAAAGTGCACTGTGAGGGGCCGAGAGGCTTCGCTTTCTCTTTCTCTCTCTCTTTTCATATTCAGACTGTGTTTCACCGCCACTTGCGAAACATCCTTTTCTAAAAATGATGGAATATGACCCAATACAGATCAGCATTTTTCCTCTAACCTCTCGTGCCATTTCCCCAGGGCCCAGTTACAGTCGCACAGCTTTTATTTGGACTCGTTTCAGGCCCTTTTTTCTTGCTTTTGAGGCGTTGGGTTCAAACAGAAATGATGTTTCAATATGTGATTCATTCGGGTGCATGGTTAAAATATTTTGGTGGCAGCTGAACGTACAGATGTACTGTATGTACGAGGAGAATAAATGGCTACATTACAGTCGGCTGCATTCATGCGGATGAAGCAGCAGCTTTTTTAATGTTTTCCCTCTAATCTCTTAGATTTCTTGTTTTATTTTTATTCTGTTGATTCAAATGTCTTCGTTCTCAACCTGTTTCTGTTCCGCTTTAATGCAAATGTCCTCCGAGGTCAGTCTTTTCTTTACTTTTCTTTTCTTTTGATATCCTCTACTTTAATCTTCACAGATGCCTTTTTCTCTCATTAATGTTGCTAATAACTTCAGTCAGAACAGCTGAGAGCAGGATGACAGATAAGACGACTCATCGCATCGATTGGATGATCAAGCGTCTTAAATGGGTCCTGATAAAACAAATACTTTGGGAACCTGAGATTATTTGGTCCATTAGAGCACTTTGTCTTTTTATTCCAAAAGGAAGTTACAAGGATTTTTGTTTTTATTCCTTTTGATCTCGTCTCTTCGTTTTGTTACGTGAAATGGACAAAAGTGATTGAGACAAAAAGAAACGACAAAAGACTTTAGAGTTTTAACACGTTATTTCACCCAGAAATGAAAATGTCAGCAGACGCAGTTCATTCACCGTTGTCTTCTGTCTTCTGTAACGATTCGTCTCCTCCTTCCTCTGACCGGCCCCCGACCCCCGCCGCCCCAGGCCCACCTCTCCCTCTATCCTCTCCATTCTCGGCGAACCGGTCGCCCACTCTGCAGGATTTTACTGCTCACCAGTTTGACAGAGCGGCTTGTAAACACCACCAATTAGGACGGGCAATTGGCACACAAAAGGGCCGCTCCCGAATGGTGATGAGAGGTGGAAGGTTTTCCTCCTGCCTCTGTGGCTGTCGGAGGATCCGGGGGTGGGGGGGCGGGGGCGGGGCTGCACCGGCTGTGTTTTGACAGGATGAATAGACGGAGGAGTGGAATTGGCTGGGAAAGGCTTTTGTTATGCTAACGGACGGATATTTTGTTCCAGGAGCCCATTCATGTCTCCTCGACACAGAAAGAGTTGATTTTATTATCTTGTTGCCTTCTCCCAGAGCCGGAGCTGTGAAAGGCTTCAGGACGGAGAGGTGGAGGGTGAGGATGAGGGGACGGGGGGGACGGGGGGGACGGAGAGGTCGCCCTGAGTGGGAGAGATCCAGGTTTCACTGTGTTGTGGGTAGTTCTCTTCTCCTGAGACGATGACCCGCTAACGTGTCAGATAACGTGTAGACATTTTATCGAACAAGTCAAAGAACAGAAAAGTGAACAATTTCACCCGAGTTTGTTCACAACGCGAAGTCTTTCCGACGGGTGCGTAGGATCGGAAACTTGTGACCGAGGAGAAACCCAAGAATCCCTCCACCGCTGGTGACGGCAGAGACGTGCTGGGATCAGGTTTCCCCGCTGCAGTTATTGTGGACAAACTGATCAGAGTAGAGAGTTATCACCAAAGTCATGACACCTTCCTGAAATACGACTGTTGGAGCTAAAATATGATAAAAACCACTTTACACTGTGGACACTTTGAATTTAATCAAACCTACAAAGTGAAAATTCAACAAAGTAACAACACGAGAAACACCAGAACCTCTAAAACCACCAGAACCTCCAGAAACTCTAAAACCACCAGAAACTCTAAAACCACCAGAACCTCTAAAACCACCAGAACCTCCAGAAACTCTAAAACCACCAGAACCTCCAGAAACTCTAAAACCACCAGAACCTCCAGAAACTCTAAAACCACCAGAACCTCCAGAAACTCTAAAACCACCAGAACCTCCAGAAACTCTAAAACCACCAGAAACACCAGAACATCTAAAACCACCAGAACCTCCAGAAACTCTAAAACCACCAGAAACTCTAAAACCACCAGAACCTCTAAAACCACCAGAACCTCCAGAAACTCTAAAACCACCAGAAACTCTAAAACCACCAGAAACTCTAAAAACACCAGAACCTCTAAAACCACCAGAACCTCTAAAACCACCAGAAACTCTAAAACCACCAGAACCTCCAGAAACTCTAAAACCACCAGAAACTCTAAAACCACCAGAACCTCCAGAAACTCTAAAACACCAGAACCTCTAAAACCACCAGAACCTCCAGAAACTCTAAATCCACCAGAACCTCTAAAACCACCATCTATGCCGAACCTCAACCAAAGAGCTGTTGTTGTCTAAACCACAGACGGGACTCTGGATGTGGACCTGGCCTCTGGTCTGACAGTCCTGAACTTTGTCCAACCTCCATCCATCTAAATGTAGCTTCATTCATTGATTAAAAAGTGTCTGAACAAGCTCCAACCAGAGATGATGTTTCTTAGAAAACATGTTTGTACAGAAACATAGTTTGCAGGAGACGGGTGGACAAGGAGGGTGATGTTAGTCTGTACAGGTTCTCGGTCTTCAGAGGATGAATCCTGCTGACTGTGCTGATCCCCTGACTTTTCCTCTAGCGCCCTCATCAGGGCAGGTTTTTCAGTTTTTTCGGCTACTGATCAGATACCTGCAGAGCCAATGACGTTCCCGTCAGCCTCGGCCGGATACTGTGTTTACAGCCGATGAGCTAATGTTAGCATCCTGTGCATCCTGCAGCACGTGTTATCATTTCAAACACTAACCTGCAAAATACACAACGCCGCTTTTGTTTTCCATGTTAATTCTGCAACGAGTCACAGTCATTTAGCGAAACACCTCAGAGAGAGTGTTCTGTTAGATTTCTAATGAGGGAGAAGAGGAGCAGCCTCCTCCTCCTCCTCTCTCCCGGGAGTCTTGTTCCCTCCAACAAACCAACCGCTCTGTCCGTTTCACGCAGTCGGTGAACGTCCATCATAACGCCAGGAGTTTCCACCGCTGAGTCTTCCTGCTGTGCTGGGAGGAGAGGAGGAGGCAGAGCGGCATCAAGCAGTGTTTTACCCGTTACTACCCATAATTCTCACCACAGAGCACAATACCTGCAGTTTGTGTGTCAGGATGTTTGAAGTAAAGTCAACGGAGAACCCATAAAATTCAAAGTTGTCCTCATAGTATTAGAGCTGCAACAGAACTTCTACCTACATGAAGAAATGGGATGTTTGCCAGCACATTTAAAAATGAGGCTGAAGGCCCAGGGTGTCCGTGGCAGATTGTCACACTGCCCCCATTTATTTGGTTATTTATCAGACACGTCATCACATCCCCAAAGGCCTGAAAACAAAAGCTCACTTGTTCCCTCAGTATTCGGCGTTAAACTGACTCCACAACACACAGAGCTGCAGCGTTCACTGACCTCCTCCTGCTCCAGCAACACGTCTGGTATAAACCAGACGGATGGACACGTCTGAGGCCAGATGCATGAAACTCTGCATATTCACGATTAAAACTGACAGAAATGCGCAGACGCGCAGATTTCCGAAGCTGTGTGTGCGAACAGGAGCCTCACTTCGCCTCCCACAGTTCGACAGAACCGTCACCTGTCAGTGGGAAGAAAGGCACAGAAGAAGAACGAGCGCGGCTTCACGATTGTGCTGCACGAGCGAGGTTCTCGGACAGAACGGCTCCGTTGCACAGGGCCGTGGCTCTTTAAAGCCCCCGTACCGCCGATTCATCACCTGTACCTGTCAACCGTCATCACGTGACATCTGATTGGTCGTCAGAAAGACGACCAATGGTTCGTTGGTGGCGCTCGAACTGAAACGGATCATCGACAGGGAAATAACGGCTCAAATGAACCCTCAACTTCATCACTCGTGAATAATTATTTGAAATTAACTTCATAAAATCACCTTCGACGGACATTTTACACAACGCTGTGTAGACCGAAGTCATCATAACACAACCGGTGAAGATCTCCATTAGACTGTGTGCGCGCTGGTCTGAGGTCTGTGTGAGGTGGGCGCGTTCTCCCTGCATGTTCTTCTTAAATGGCGTATTGCCTGGTTTGTGTGTGGCTGCAGGATGATCTGACTTTCAGTCAGTCACAGTCAGCTGCCTCTTGAGAACTGGATCTGTCGTTGATTTGTCCATGAACCATAATGTCCCGGTTCCAGTTCAGACTTCCGTTCCCAGGCCCCTCCGTGGCATCCGCCAGCACACATGCAGTCTGTGTGGGTTAAATACAGCGTCCGTCATACGGTAAACATAACGTAGACGGACGTAAACGTGCTGTAACAACATCGCAGCAGCATTTTATTTGACCAGATGGAATTATTTTTTCCCCACAAATTCCTCGATGACCCAGGTTACAGCACCTTCCTCCTCCTCGCCACAATAAGAGGCGTCAGGAGGAAACGGGAGGCCTGTTTTGGCAGTTTCTCAAAATTCATTCCTCGCTGGAGCCTCCAAATGTGTAGATCGCCGTGCTTTTCTTTTCTACCGTTGAGAGAAATCGCACAAAGAAGTAACGGAGAAGTGAAGACGGCTGTAAACGAAGGCCTCAGTGAGACAATGAGTGAGAAGGGAAACATGAAAGAGGTTTATTCATGTATTCGCTGGAGAGAATGAAAGAATAAATCAGACAATCCAACGGTGCTCATTAACACGTTTAGAGGAGACCTCTCCAATCTGCCACACTGACAATCGACAGTAAATAAAGATGTCAGGTTGAGAGATGAAAGCAGCCTCATCCACTCCAAGTCTTCTGAAGTGTGTTTTAGTGAGCCTTTGAGAGTTGCAGCAGTCTTTTTAGGGATTGAATGGATTCATTAGATTTTACCCCTTAACACTCCTTCAGGGAGGTTCGCTCTCAGTCTGCAGGAATCTTATATAATGACTCGCACTGCTAACAATTACACAACAACCAAATTATCCCCCAAGATAATTATTAATTCATGTCCCGAGTCCTCCAGTGTACACCTACTGCACGGTTCAGTCTACGCAGGAGAAAAGACTTACTCCAGGTGGCATTCCATGGTAATTTCAATAATCAATTCAATTGGATTTCGGGAGCAGGCGGCGAACTGTGCATGTAGAGAAGCGTAAAACCGAGCGCTCGGACCAAAAATCAGCTGGGAAGTGGTGATGTATCGAGAATAAAGCTGCCGAGTCCAAATGTTTTGAGGAAAAAAGTCGCAGTACTTTGAAAATAACGTTTTTGAGAAAAAATGAAAGCTGAAATATTTCAAGGAAGAAAGGAGATAAAATTAGCAACATATTGAATAAGTACATATTACTTTTAGGAAAAAAGTAATATGGAAACATAGTAGCTCAAAACTGTACAGTACTCGAGTAAATGCGCTTGGTTCAAAGGTATGAAAATGTGTGTTTTTATAAACCGTGCAAATTTTCCAATCTGCAGTTTTTCCACCACGTTTTCGGTTTAGTTTAGAACAAACCGAGTCTGAGCCGCTGCGGTTTGAAACCTAATTGTGAGCGTTGCTGTGTTGTTGTTTTGCAGAGTGAGGAGGACGATACCGGGAGTGTGACCGCCTCCTCTGTCATGGTGAGTTCGGAGGAACAGGAACTGGTTCATTGCGTGTGTGTGTTTTGATGTGTTGGCGTGAACACTTGCCGTCCTGCAGTGTTTGTGTATTTTCTGAACAGCGGAGAGCCGTCAGCATCCACACAAACTGGACTGAGACTGCGCCCCCCCGCCCGCCCCGCCCCGTTCCCATGGCGATATCCCATCATCACCGCCGTCCTCCTTCCTGACAGGACGCGGCGTCGGCTGCTTATTGGCTGTGACGGCCTCCCACTGCTCTCTGACTGGAACCAGCAGGGAAACTGGTTTTGGCTGGAGCCGAACCAGAAAATACAAGTTTTTGTTTTAAAGAGACAACCGAGGCTACAACTAAGCATTATTTTCATTAGCGATCAGTAGGCTAATTATTTTCTCAACAGATGAATCGTTTTGTCTGCACAGATAATAGTAAATGACAGTTGCTAATGCTTTTACAGGTTTACTTAAGTCCAGTCTTGAATGCAGCATGTTTACTTGTAAAAGAGTATTTCCAGTGCTTCCTCCACACTGGTTCTTAGAGCAAATACGGGATGTCGACGTTCTTTCAGGAAAACACGAAGCAGATTCATATTTTTGAACCACCGAGCTCCAGCAGTAAGGTTGAAGTTTCAACAGTGTTGTTTTCTGAGTCGCTGTTCACACTGTTCCCGGCCTCCATCAGCTCTCCGTCAGCTCTCCGTCAGCTCTGCGTCAGCTCTGTGTGTGTTGTCGGCTGAAGGACAGTCTCCCTCTGTGTCTGGTTGAGGCTGTGTAATTAACATGGAGGTATCAGGTAAACAGTGCCGACGGCCCGGCAGGCCTCTGATTAAAGGCCTGGGTGGTGCTTCGCAGCGCCCTGCTGGCCAATAAACACCACTAATGGCATCAGGACCCCCGCCCTGCAGCACGGCGGCCCCCGCCACGGCTAGAGGACAATGAGGACACCGCTTTATGGTGGAAAATACCAACACATGATGTAACACTGGTGGGAATATTAAAGGAAGGAGAATCTATTTTTGAGTATCAGTCGCTCACTGCCTGCAGGCTCGAAGTGCAGCCGTAGTCAGCTGCCTGGATTCACAGCAGCTGCAGCAGATTTCCAGTTCTGGTGCGACACGGTCCACTTCTCTGTCGTTGACCCGCATACTCAGTTCGTCCCAAGGCCTCTTCGAGGCGCAGAGGCTCCGTCCAGAGAGCAAGAGACCGTTATTTGGGACATCCCGAGCACACGGATCAACAGCAGAGAGGCGTAACAGGGGCCATGCAAGCTGCAGTTTGCAACGCGAACTCATTTTTCATGCTAATTTTGATACCTCACGCTAATAAAAACAACACCACACCTGCGCATTGCGAGAATATTGACGGTTATACGTGGAGCGGGATTCCGGCACCGTTTGCGAGATGCGCGGTGCTCAGATGCCGCTCGGGTGAAACGAGGCCCTGGTACCAGGATTCATCCAAACCCGTCAACCTCAGCTTTCACCGCTGTGCAGTATGATGTCACCCAGCGAGGCGCCGCGACGGCCAATCATACATGGGCAAAAAAGCAATTCTGGTAGATGACGTTTTAACATGAACAGCGCATTTCTGCCGTTTGCCGAAACCAGCTGTTATACTGCAACTGATCCGAGTTGTAAAATCCTGTCTCATAGGATTATGAACCTCTACTAGTGTTTTGGCGTCTGATAAACCTTCAAGCTCCTGGATCTTTTCTCATACTGGACCTGCTGGATTCTATTTCATTGTGTCACGTGTACCTGAAGCAACATAAAAAACCCTGATGCAGCTCCCTGCGTCCTTCAGTAAACCAGGGGATACCTGACTCACATAGACCGATGTCAGGAGACGAGGACTAAGGCGTCTGTGGTCCGGAAGAAAAAAAAAGTTTGGTTAGGAACGTTTGGGTTGGCCTCAGGGAAGCTCTGGCAGACAGTCAGAAGACTCAGGGAACTAATGCGTGGAGTTTCCCAGGCTCCCTCAGCAGTGGAGGAGATACACAAGCACTACGACCGGGTCGTGTGCGACAGTGTGACTGTGCCTCCGGGTTCAGTAAGGTGCTGCTCTGGTTTCAGTCAGTTTCAGCATCTGAAACTGACTGAACCTAAAGCTGCACTAAAGCTTTTTAGCTAAGAAGCTTTAGTGCTATAAATGAAACGATACCTGGTGGACCCCCCCTTCCTCACCCCCTTCTCCCCCCTCTGCCCCCAGTCTCTGTTCCACAGGGTGCAGCTGGATCCTCTGGAGAAGGACTGGTTGAGGAGCTCAGCTCTGGGGAACGTGGCCGCCCAGCGCCAGCTGCTCGCTCAGGAGCCGGGCCTGGTGTTGAAGAAGGTAGAGTTGTAGTTCTTAAGATCATTTAAATCAGCCTCCAAGTTAAAACACTGCTACTTGCGTATGACGACTGTATCCACATAAAAAAGACTTGTTTTTTGTTGCAACTTATAACATAGGAGGAGTTACCTCCGTATTTAAACTCTACTGCTTCGGTCCTTACATCCACGAACTGGACGGCTGTCGGCCAATCGGAGAGGAGAAATTATGTGTATCCACGGTGCGAATGGCGGAATCGCAGAATCACACTGAATGAAGCTTCTTCATTTCCCACCTTTCACTGATAGATCTCTTCCTCTTCTTCCTCTTGTCTGCCCTCACCAGGATTTCATCACCGTAAGTGTCTCACGGTAGCTGAGTAGAGTAGAGCGGTAGAGCTGGACTTGATAAAACCAGGTCACAGTCATCTTTCAGGTCACTTTCATTCAGAAAGCCCCAAATCACAAATTTGCCTCAAAGGGTTTTACAGTCTGCACAGCATAAGGACGACCTCCATCCGTAGACCCTCTGTGTACGGAGCTAAGACGTTTTGGTCGTTTACCTGTCGGATATTACTAATAATGAATGACTGTAGCTCTCCATCTAAAGGTGGCCCTTAATTGTACGTAGAAATAGAGATAAATCTCTGTTGTCCTGTTTATCTGCCAACGGCTCGGTGTTAAGTCGTTCTCAGCGGCCCGTCGACCGGTCGGCTCAACGCGTCGTCACTGAAACTCGATAGACGGCATTAGAGAGCCGAGCGGCTTGAGAAAACAATTGGCTCAAGGAAATTAAAGGTTCAAAGAGCAGTAAACAAGTTAGTAATCTCCCTGTTGAAATGAATGAAAGGGAAGGACAGATGGACAGAAGTGAATGGAGCCAGGAGGGGTGGAGGGTGGGTGGGGGTGTAACGTAAAGATCCTATTAGCCTGGATAAGAAGCTGCTGAGCATCAGACAGCAGGTGAAGATGATGAAGATGGATCAGATAAAGAGAAATCCCAACCCCACGGAGGGAGACGCAGGAAGATAAACGCCCTCCAAACCTCAGACACACTTTACACTCCTTCAGCACACTTTTTAATAAAACACGGTGAAGTGTGAGAAAAGCTGCGATGCCAAGAGACTGACTGAGAAACTGGCATTCACCGGTTAGTTTTTTAGCCTGCGTGGACCGAGACAGTGTTTTCCGCTCTCACTTGTTTCAAAGAAACCAGGAGATTTGCTCCAAGAAGCGACTGGGTCAAATATGAGTAAAGATACTGAGGGTTTACCTGAAAGGGGCATATTCCTACTTTAATGGCTGAACGCACGACTGAGTTTTTCTTCAGAGTCCACGTGAGGGAACCTGCATGAGAAAAACTGGTAAATAAACCGCACAAGCATCGATAAAGGCAGAGAAACGCGGTCCTTGTGACAGGTGATATCAGCGGGCTAATTAACAGAGGAGCTGTCAGGCATATACACACCAGAAGTCACCTGATTAAGAACAAATAGCATCTATGTTTTCTCATGATAACGGTCTCCAACCATAATTCATGCTGAAGTCTGGGGGAGCTGATGTTGGATTTTGTGATAACCACTAACCTGCAGAGGCTTAGTGGCTCCGCATGCGGAAGGGTCCTTGAACACGACGGTGGGGAGTGAGCGTATTCACATGGTAGAAATACGTTTGGACCAAAGCTGAATATCCACCAGAATATTTCCATTTGAGTGGAAGGTGCAGCCATAAACTCCTGACTGTGAAATGGATCGTGAGTGGGATCATTTAAACGGTTTGTGAGGAGGGAGCAGTCATGTGCTCATGAGTGATCAGGGGCTCGTCACCGACTTTTATGGTCGTTTTATTGTAGCATTTGTGTTCAGAGCTTTTCGGTTTGTATTTTATTGTTGAGTTTTGGGAAGGGCACCGGAAACGAACTCGTCAATTCGCTATAAACTCGTCCCTATAAAAGTAAACATTAAATACAGTAATTCAGTGAAGTGCAGAAGATGAACTATACGTGTAGTGTGGGAATGTTTCGCCACCTAACTTTGAAACTGTTTTAGGGGACATTTAAGGGTCAAATAAGTGTGTGAAAAAACACAGCTCCTTCATTCTCTTCAGTAGGCTCCAACAAACGAGCTCAGCAGCTACAGCTTGGTTTCGTAACGTCTCCCTTTTCCCTGAACAACTGAAACACTGAGCTGGAGGCTGTTTTGGAAAAGCTCTCTTCTGGGGAAAAAACTGTTTGAGTCTGGACAGAAGCTGAGACAGTGTTTACAGAGTTAACCAGCTTAATGTGGACGGATGCAAAAAAGTTGACTTTGGCTGCAACACAACGTCATCCAGCAGAGCTCTGCATTGGCCAGTCCCCTGATAACAGATGAAGAAGAGAGCAGAGCAGCAGTATAAACAATACTCACGTTAACAAACCTTTCATTAGCTTTGTGTCTGTTTGAATGTCAAAACTGAGTGTTAGCCAGCACTGGTTCATCAATGTCCACTGGTTTAGAGATGTCCACTGGTTTATCAATGTCCACTGGTTTAGAGATGTCCACTGGTTTAGAGATGTCCACTGGTTTATCAATGTCCACTGGTTCATCAATGTCCACTGGTTTAGCAATGTCCAACTGGTTTAGAGATGTCCACTGGTTTAGCAATGTCCACTGGTTTAGCAATGTCCAACTGGTTTAGAGATGTCCACTGGTTTAGAAATGTCCAGCAGTTTAGAGATGTCCACTGGTTTATCAATGTCCACTGGTTTATCAATGTCCACTGGTTTAGAGATGTCCACTGGTTTAGAAATGTCCACTGGTTTAGAAATGTCCAACGGTTTATCAATGTCCACTGGTTCATCAATGTCCACTGGTTTAGAAATGTCCACTGGTTTAGAAATGTTCAACTGGTTTAGAAATGTCCAACTGGTTTAGAGATGTCCACTGGTTTAGAAATGTCCACTGGTTTAGAAATGTCCAACGATTTATCAATGTCCACTAGTTTAGAAATGTCCACTGATTTATAAATGTCCACTGGTTTATCAATGTCCACTGGTTTAGAGATGTCCACTGGTTTATCAATGTCCACTGGTTCATCAATGTCCACTGGTTTATCAATGTCCACTGGTTTAGAAATGTCCACTGGTTTAGAAATGTCCAACGATTTATAAATGTCCACTGGTTTATAAATGTCCACTGGTTTAGAAATGTCCAGCAGTTTAGAGATGTCCACTGGTTCATCAATGTCCACTGGTTTATCAATGTCCACTGGTTTATCAATGTCCACTGGTTTAGAAATGTCCAACGATTTATAAATGTCCACTGGTTTAGAAATGTCCAACGATTTATAAATGTCCACTGGTTTAGAAATGTCCACTAGTTTATCAATGTCCACTGGTTTAGAAATGTCCACTGGTTTATCAATGTCCACTGGTTTATCAATGTCCACTAGTTTAGAGATGTCCAACTGGTTTAGAAATGTCCACTGGTTTAGAAATGTCCACTGGTTTATCAATGTCCACTAGTTTAGAGATGTCCAGCGATTTAGAAATGTCCACTGGTTTATCAATGTCCACTGGTTTAGAAATGTCCAGCGGTTTAGAAATGTCCACTAGTTTAGAGATGTCCACTAGTTTAGAGATGTCCAACTGGTTTAGAAATGTCCAACTGGTTTAGAAATGTCCACTGGTTTAGAAATGTCCACTGGTTTATCAATGTCCACTGGTTTATCAATGTCCACTGGTTTAGAGATGTCCAGCTATTTAGAAATGTCCAGCGGTTTAGAAATGTCCACTGGTTTAGAGATGTCCAGCTTGTGTAGTGACCTGTAGAAATATTTTAAGTACACAATGACAGTGTGTGTAAGACTGGAACTAGATGTATGAATGTAGCTTTTACCACATGCTCTACTTCATTGCTTGTCCATCAAAATCAAAACACATGCACATGTCTTCTCCAGGACACCACTCTGAAAACCTCTGGTGAATAAAGCAAGCGGGGACGGCTGGAAAAGACTGTCACGTGTTTTAATTTTGAAGCTGTGAGAAAGGGTTTTATTGTTTAACACTCAGATTTTCCAGTCAAAGGAGCCAGCAGAAGGAAAAGTGTTGAAGTCTTCTTCCTTTGTTTCTCTGTCTCCGACTCTTTCCTCCTCCCTGTGACGACCTCGTGTGATGTAAACCTTGCTGTACATAAAGGGGGTAAGTTGTCTTTTCCTTTTAGTGTCGTTAGCACTGATCATCTAAACACAGGAGAACAATCAAGACACGACAACGCGCTGACTTCGGCTTCAATTAGCTCGGCATTGATATCGCAGAGAGCAGCTTCCTCACCTCCGTCTCGCTGTCTCCATAACAGTTTGAAGGAGTCGGACGTTTGGACGTCTGCAGGCTCTTTGAAGCCTGGTGGGAGTGGTGCCGGTTAATGCAAAATGCGGTTCGTGTAAATAGGATTCACGCGGACGTCCAGTTGTCTGGCGCGTTTGTGTACAAAACCGACGGCATCGCTTTGCGGGGTGTGTAGCCCTCCCTTCAAACGGGGGGACGGTTCTGCGCAGCCAGACACCTGACGCGCTGCTAAACGCTCTCCTCCGTACACAAAAGCTCCTCAGCTCGTCCTGCCGAGTTATTTTTATCGCCGCTCTCGTTCTCTTTCTGCCGGCGGGCTAATGTTTACTGAACGGGCCTACGGGGCGCAGGGCCCCGAGGGGTGAAGGGGCCGCTGGGCCAGAGCCTCCGTCTGAAGGGACTGTTAATACATCTCGTTGGAAAGTCAATCGACCGACCACAGACGCAAAACAATCACAAAGAAACATAAAACGACCACAAAGAAAGTGGCCGCATCGATCGTAGTGTCTCTGTCAGTCTGGGGGTCTCTCTTCCACGTAGGAGGCATCGGGGGCTGCTCACGTGTCTGGGTCCAGGGCCCGTTGTCTCACAGTCGGTCCGCCATTAGCCGTCAGACGCTGCGGCAGGATGTGGAAACCGTGCTCATTAGGCACCGGTGTGATTTCAGCGGCCCAGTAGCCCAGACAGTGGGGATGTGTAATGATACCGTAATTACATGGTAATTAATATTTGAGCAACCCGTCGGCCTGAAGGGAAGCTGCCCGGCGCCTCAGCAGATGGGAGGCACTGATAAGTTCTTCAGACAATCAGCCAGAAGATCTCCTCTCCCTGCGTGTGCTTTTACCGCTGTTTTTCTCTTGAAGACCCGATTTCACAGTTTGGAGCCGAGGATGTGGAAGTGAGTCAATAGGGATGAAGTGCGATTGTCCTCATTTAGGCAGCTCACCCAGTCGGGGAGCCTACAAATCTGTGTGCAGTGTTTGCGGATTGATCTGTGATTTTTCTTTTTCTTTTTTTCTTCTCACAGCAGCTCTTTGAGAACCGTCTCCTCAAGTCCCAACATATGTTCTTCAGATTCATTGTTAAGTCAAAGTGTGATTCTACAGCCAGTAGAACAGACGGTATTTCAAACCGGCACATATGGTGGTACTGTTGCAGGCCGGCTTTGAAAACTCCCCGCCGATGCCAGAAGTAGAATTTCACACGGCATTATGGGACTCTAAGCTTCCTATTCAAGAGCTTTTGCAAAGGGACCCCTCCATATGGCCTCGCCTAATGCGCCGCCTCGCTGTTGTGCACACCCTCCCCCCTCCTCCCTTTCGCTGCATGGACCTCCCCATGCAGAAATAACAACATCAATGGTCTAACCCTCGCGCCACTTGAGAGTATTACACTCCTTTTCATGCTTCACTTGATCAAAACGGAAGGAGTGAAATTTACGCCTTTTTGATGTGCCTTTTCCCCGCTGCTTTCAGACGAGCAGCGCTAACTCATCCTGCCCGTCACTCCGCAGCCACCAAAGGGCCGGCAGATGCCCGGCGCACGGAGGCCGACTGTCGGTCGGCAGTCGGCAGTTTGTGCCGGGTCACTGTCGGCGCTCCCCTCCCGGATCTGCTAGACGACGTTGGCTTCAGCTTCCTGCCCGTCACGTGTGTGTAAACGTGTTACACGCAGCGTCTTTGGCTGGTGGTTGTCGGCCTTTTTCCCTGCGTCCACCATTTTTAAGCAGCGCCTGAAGGCCCACACCAGTGGTTTTGCTGCGGTGTTTCAGCTTTTTTTGTGGATGTTTTCTAGATTCCAGGAAGCCATCGGCGTCCACTGAGACACGGAGGAGACACTTGTCGGCGTTGTTTTTGTTTCACTGTTGCACTGTTGTCATGAGGTAAAACAATGCAGACATTTTAACCTCTTGAAACCCGCTCACCCGCTCATAGCTCGGTCATTAATAACTCAGCTGTTTGGCTGAAATTTTGCTCGGACTTACAAAACTTAATTTTCATTTCTAATTCAGATGCCAAAGTTTTCAAAGATACCGGATATGCCAGGCTGAATTTTGGCGAGACGTGTATACAACGAGCGGAAAAAATGCTTCTCTAACCTTAAAGCTACTCAAGGGGAAACAAAAAGGGAAAAGATGTTAAGGGGCTAAACATTGTGTATCTGTATTAAGATGACAATGAAACTTATTTTGAAAATATTGATATTGACGGATTACAGACCTCAAGCACTTTTCAAGACTTTGCTAACAGGCTTTACAAAAATAAGAGGAAACTACATTAACGTGGTGTTTTTCAATCCTGTCCACATGCTGAGGTTTCCCTGAGCAAGACACTGAGGCCCAGCCTGCTCCTGAATGAATGAGTGAACGAATGAAAGGATGAAAGAACCAAAGGCCAATTGTAACAAGCTTTGTCTGCTGAGCTAGAGAAGTGCTATAAATCAGCGTCCTGTTCTGAGAGTGACAGGGAGAGACCAAGAAAAATGGAGCAGATTGACCATTAAACTCAGACTGATTACAGCACAAATAGCCAGTGCTCTAGAACGTGTTATTCAGCTGTTTTTTTAAATCGTGTTTTTTAAATTGAAGTGTCCTCCAGGAGATAAACAGACAAACTGGACCGTTTGACACTGAATTCAAGAATCAGGAAACTTGGTTCTAGACACAAGAACATGAACAATCGACTAAAACGATCCTGGTGTTTTCCTGTTGAGCCACACGTGGGATTAAATCTGAGCAAAGTTTCTTCAGTTTTATTTTGATTTTCTTTTCTAAAGAAATCTTTGTTGAAAAACCTCTTTCAGTAAATCTTCACAACAACCTGGGCCAGGTAAGTATCACGTCCGGGCTCCTTGTCGCAGAGCCGTCGGCGGGTTTCCACGTGTTTCGGTGTGTGTGTGACGCAGATGGAGGCTCAAACAATCTCACCAAGCGTCGGAAGAGGCCGGCGGGCGACGCAGGGTTCAGTTAGCACCTTCTAATGAAAGGCGCTTCTATTGAAGCAGCCGCGCGGCCCCCCCGCCTCCCCGGGCTCAGCGGCGGTCTGCATCCACACACCGACACGGTGACACCGCCAAAATACACCTCCATTCGCCATCCTTCACACAACGACAGCAGGTTTTTTTCCCTCCTCTCCCCTGATGACTGTGTCCCGCTCGATTTTCACGCTCGCGGTTGTTGGCTGAATGAGGAACCTCGGCAGAAAACCGTGTTCCATTCGTTTGATCCAGTTTACAGTAGCAACCTGAGCGCTGAGACGAAGGAGGTCTAAAGACCGGGATGGATTGGACCAGGTGGTGGTGGTGATGGGGGAGGAGGAGGGAGGACGTGGGAGGAGGTGGGGCCGGCCTGTATTTATCCTCTCAGAGGAGGAAATCGGTCCAAACGGGCCACAAATTCAGTGACGCATTGGTAGTTCTTCTTTTAGGACTAAAAGTAGAAGCATTTTATCAAGTTTCCTGAGTCAGGAACTCACTCCTGTCTGAGTTCAAATTTGTCTGAGCTGCAGAGTCACCCCCTGCTTTGTGAACGCTTTACGAAAAGCACCTGTATTAGAAGATCGTTTTGGTGAAAGCGGACCGGCGCTTAATGTGAGCCGCTGCCTCTGCGGAGACCGACGTCTTCAGGCCTAAAGGGTAAATACTGGCCCCAGCCTTCACCGCAGAACCAACAACGTCCGCAGCCATAAATCAACCTTTAATCTCCTTTCTGCACCTCCGAATGCAGGAGCAGGGTCCTCACTGAGAGCCAACCATGTCCCCTGCATAATGAAGGATTAGTTACAACTGGTAAAATTTAATAGGCCATCTGGCTATTCTTTAAAATGAATGTGGAATCATTGCAGGGCAACGTCTGTAATATTTGGAAAATACAGGATGTGTATATTGTAACGCTGCATCTCCGAAGACTGGGTGACGTTACAGACGTGGCAATTTTTTTCCTGCACATTGGAAACACAAAAGTACGTAAGAAGAACAAAGTAAAGTGAAAGTGGGGTGAAGCTGAAGAAGTCGGACAGCGGAATCGTCACTGCAAAATGATGTGAACCTGGATTTATAGGCAGCACGAGCGGTTAGCTGCGAGTAGGTTTGATTTCCAGTCGGGTGTCAGATTTCACCTGTCGACGTCACCTGCAGTTGTGATCGGACCGTGCGGGGCCTTATATGCAGTGACTGCGTTTCCGTTCTTTCACTGGCTCGGTGAAACGCAGTGTCGCGAGCGTCCCCGCCCGTGTCTCTGTCCCCGTGGAGTCCGCCCAGTGGTGTCTGTCTCAGCGTTAGCACCGCTACCAGCTGCTGGTTCTCACTGGAAGGTGTCGTATGCGCCGCCAGAGCTGACGGTGTCCGTGAAAGGCAGCGAGGGTTTTGGAAATGCCAGAATGAGCCTCTCATTTGTACATATTCACCTCTAAACAGTAATTTTACCGGTTTCCAGAAAGTTGCTTCTGAAAATGTCCGTATAGAAGCTGTGATGACACTGGTGATGAGGGTTCCACCCCCGGCCGTGTCTGCATCCATGATCATTTGGAAATCGAAAAACCGTCAATATTTCACACCACAACTGTGAGAAAACTACAACACTTCATCATCATTTATTCTTAGTGGCTAAAACAGTCAGTCCTGCTCTGGGGCAGGGGGTTTCTAGTGCCAGGTTCCCCTTCGGCTGGGTTCCTGGGACTGATTCTGAGATGCCTGAGAAACACGGGCCCTGATCTGTGTCTTCACGGGCCTTACAAGATTCAAAAGAGCGAGGAGACGGGACACACAGAACACTGTTTCCGTGGTTCCCTGCCTGCTGAAAGGAGACGATCTTAATCTGAGAAAGGCAGATTACAGCAGGCCGATGTTTCCCGGTCTTAAATCCAGTTCCGATCTGGACAGAGGAGGGTCGGACGTGCGAATGGATAAATGTGTGAAGAGAAGCCGCAACAGCAAAGTTACGCGACGACTACAAAGACATCACGTCCCAGTCTTACCACAGACACAGCATGGACCCTGTCAGTGACAGCAGAGGACGCAGACCCATCACTTCCACACACGTACGGGCTTCGTTTTTGGCCTTAAATGTAAATGACCGAGACCTGAATCGATCAGTGATGAGATATTAGCTGATTTACGTGAGCTCTTTCTATTCAGGACTCATATTTTCAGAAAACTGTGGCCACTGGGACGTCGTCAGCTCCACATGTTGTCGCCTTTTGCACATGGAATGAAGTTTTGTTTTTGCGCGGTTTTGGAATCCGATCTAATCTGCATGTCTGTCTGTCTGTCGTCTCCTTCCTGCCTCTTGTTTTCAAATCCACGGGACGCACCAAGTTTGTAAGTTCAGCAGTTTCACACTGTGGTTTTGTGTTTGTAGATCAGATATAGTTGTGTCACGTGTGTCAGTTGTGCAGTTTTTCTGCTACAAGCTAGTGATGGTTTTTAACTGGCAGCTGCTTATTAGAGATGTGATAGTAAAAATAAACAGGGAGCTAAAGTGTTAGAGTCCTCATACATCGTTTGCAAGCGAGTTATGACTATTCAGTAATAATAATTAACCAACCTACCAACCAACCAATATAAATACACAGATACAAATAAATTTACCCACATTTAACAAGGTTTCCAGAAGCGATTCAGTCATTTTTAGTCCCATGGTCCCGTGGAGTTGGCCCCATGGGAACCAATAGCAGAGGAACAACATTCCCCACCTGCTCAGATCCATCCAGGGGCGTGGAGGGGCAGTGGGTGGTGACCGCGATGCAGTTCGTGGGCCGAGTGTCTCAGGAGTCTGGGGGGAGGACAGAGTCACTAGATTAAAGACATAACTACAGAAGCTCAAGCCCAGGACCCTAGAGATGGGCACCGAATCCTCAGAAGTAGAAATCAAAAAATCAGGAGCGGGACTGTTGAACGTCTGTGTGACGGACTAAAGACTGGGACCACATTAAAAAAAAAGGCTTTAGCTCGATTCCCGTAAGTCAAAGGTCTCTTCTGCATATTTGAATATTTTCCTCTGCATCAGGCAGAAGAATGAAACATTGAATCAGACTGAAGTCAGAAGGAAATATTTCTGGATGAAGCAGATGTTTAAAAAAATCGGAGAACTTTCCTTCTTCAGGTTTCAGAGACAGAGACGCAGACAGAGAGAAAAGCTGCTCATTTGAATAAAATCCTGCTTTGAAGTAAATTCATGGTTAATTAGTTTAAACAGATTTGGCTGTGAGCTACACACACACACACACAAACAAACACACAAACTGCTCTGTAATAATATGAGCTTTAATTCATCCCAATGGGAGTTAATTCTCTGCTAAAGAGCCACATTCAAGGACAGTTATCCCATCTCCATTGTGTCGTATTAAAACACGTTGATAATCGCATCGGTTAATGTGCTCGAATCAATCTGTATAACTATGAATGTCTGGAGGACGAGAGGATGCGAGGACTCCATTTCCACAAAGTTGTTTTCCCATGTCGGAGGAGAAACACAAAGACTTTTTCCAATGTTTTCTTCATTAGTGATCTCTAACGAGTGGCCAGTCTGCTCTGTGGAAGTGCAGATAAACTCCGTGCTCTCGCACTGTCAGCATGAACGATGCGCTTCCATCGGGAGACGGTCAAAAGTGTCCAAGGTGACACCTTCACGTCTCGTTTCGTCCGCCAGTCCAGAACCCAAAGAGGTTCAGTTTACTGTCCTGTAAGGTCAAGACCACATTTCAGAAGCTGGACCCATCCGACTTCTGCCATTTTGGTTGAATCAATTATCAAAAATAGTTGCTGATTGATTTTCTATTAATAATTAAGGCAGTTGAGCATTTACATGCACATTAGTAACAAGTCCTGCAACCCGTACGACCGTATAGGTCGTTTGCCGCGGCCCTCCGATACGACCCACAGGAGCGTGTCCTGAGGCGCCGGCGCAGACCGTCGTCGTCGTCGTGGCAACGGCAGTATACATGTGGTAACTGTTGCGGAGCGTTCACGGATGAACGGAACGTTTTCGCACAGGGAATGAACAGTGGTCTCCTGTGAGAGTCCTGAGTTTATCGACCTCCACCTAACGGGACTTTCCCGCTCTTCGTACTACGTCACCGGACCGCCTCCTGTGCTCCCGTCATAATTACTATGGCCTCTAGAGGTCACCTCGCAGCAAAACGTAGCTAATAAGCTGCTGCACCGACAACGTATGGGCTCGTTTCTTTAGGACAGTCTCCCCCAGAGTGTGCATGTGTGTGTGTGTGTGTGTGTGTGTGTGTGTGTGTGTGTGTGTGTGTGCGTGTGTTCTTCACTGTTCATGCTTCTTCGTATGTGTGTTTTCAGACGGCTCTTCACTGGGCAGCCAAGCAGGGCCATCAGGAGGCGCTGGACATGATGCTTCGCTCTGGAGCCGACGTCAACGTCAGATCGGTGAGTGGTGTGTGTGTGTGTGTGTGTGTGGAAGGCATTAAAGTGCACTTTAAGAACTTCAGCTGGACCTTCACTGCACAAACAAACACAATAACATCACCAACTGCCTTTAGCTCTTCAACGCAGATTTTCCCTTCACCCCAAACCCCTTGAAGGAGCAGTGGAGCATTTTGAGAAAAATGGTCATCTGCTTTCTTTCCGAGAGGAAGGTGACGCCACTCACATGTCTCTGTGTTAAATCCCTTGAAAATAATCAGGTGTTTCTGTCCCTAAATACTACAGTAACCATTAGCCTCAGCTGCTGTTGTTGTGGAGAAGAGGCCAGTCAGAGCACTAGTGACAAAATACAAAAAACCGACTCCTACGTTTACGCATGAAACCAACAGAAACGTCAGGTTTCCATCACGTTCTCCTCATGGTTTCCCATCGTCTGAGCTTTGACTGCAGCTCTTTTAACGACCTCGTCTCGCCGCGTCCTCTTCTTCTGTGGTGGTTTAACGGCAGCGGCTGGAGAGTCAGCTCCACCAGCTGTTGATCAGCTCATATTCACACAGCAGCAGTGGAGGAAAACTAGACTTCACTCAGGTTTTATTTGGAACCTTTTCTGGACATTGTGTAAAAATTTGATTTTACCTGAAATTTGATTTCAACTGAAATTTGATTTGAACTGCAAAATTAGTTGCAGCCTTACAGTGTTCCTGTGATGGAATGAAACTACACTGTTTACTAATTGTGATGTAGTAATGTCTTTATACTCTGATTATACAGGATAAATAAACCAGTTGTTACGTCTTTATACTCTGATTATACAGGATAAATAAACCAGTTATAACGTCTTTATATTCTGATTATACAGGATAAATAAACCAGTTATTCGTCTTTATATATATTTTTATTATAATAAATAAAACCCAGTTATATTATTTATACTCTATATGATTATACATATAAATAAATTACGTCTTTTCTTTTATTATTGATTATATGATAAATAAACCAGTTATTACGTCTTTATATTCTGATTATACAGGATAAATAAACCAGTTATAACGTCTTTATATTCTGATTATACAGGATAAATAAACCAGTTATAACGTCTTTATATTCTGATTATACAGGATAAATAAACCAGTTATTACGTCTTTATATTCTGATTATACAGGATAAATAAACCAGTTATTACGTCTTTATATTCTGATTATACAGGATAATATATTTAAAAGAAATAGGAAATATAACGCTAGTAATGTCAGCATGTGCCCCTCTAAAATAAAAGTCTCCACTTAATCCACAAAGGATTTTAAAAGGATGTACAGTGTCCTGTTAAAAATAAAAGTGCAACAACGTCACACTACTACATAGTCACACACAGAGACCTGATTTGCTGCACGCACACACACCCTCTGGAGCCTGAAGGGGCTTTTTGATTATCCAATTATATGATTCCTGCTCTCATTTAACCCTGAGGTTATGTACAGTGGACTCCCACGAGGCCTTTCCCCTCCAATTCCTGCAGCCTCTCAAGTTCACAGCTTTAACCTCTGCCAGCCAGAGGCTGCCGACACACAACAAACAACAGACGATTGTTTACCTCCCGAGAGTTCAGCCAGAATCCTCCTCCAGCCGCGGCCGCGTTCAGTCACAGAGAAGAGCGCTCACACAGGCTGGCTACACATCCATCCATTCTGTCGGTTTTAAATATGAGTATTTAAGTTAAAAGAAAAAAAATCCCATCTCTTATGAAATTGTGCTGCGGAGCCCCTCAGAGTTGATACGGTTTCCCTTAATCTGCTTTTATTGCTGCAAGGCTACAAAGCTAATTCCAAAAACGGCAAACGGAGCTTTTCAAGGGAAGTTTGGGGCCTTATCTATTCAATGATATTCTTATACGAGTCAACACTGGAGAAATTTCAATTTGGCCTCTGCTGGATCTGAGCTCAGCCTCTGATACGGTGAACCGTGAGATCCGTACTGCTCTTTGTTTGTTCGTCTGTCAACAGAAAAGTTACAGTCAGTTACAGCATTTTTGCTTGAAAAATGACTTGAGTCCCTTCTAAAACCATCCCCTGATTAATTACTTTATAACTGATCGATTAACCAGCACATTGTTTAAGGCTGAATTCATTTATATACCGTCGGTAAGTTTCATATTTTACAGCGCATCGTATGTTTCATGTTTAAAATTTTGGTCTGTGGGCAACTGCAGCTGTCCGATGGATGTAGTGCAGTAAAAAGTACAAAGTTCCCTCTTAAACGTAGTGGAGAAAAGTAAAGTACGAGTACCTCAGATTTGTACCTAAGTACAGTACTTGAGTAAATGTACTTAGTGGCTTTCCACCTCTGAAGCACCGTGGGATTTAACGTGAACGTAGAATAGCAGCAAAAACCAGTGCATGCAGGGAAGGTGAGGGGCAGGAGCGCTGCTCAATTAAAAGAGTGAAACACTATCGATGACGGGAGAAACAGAGCGGGTATTAATCTTCTGAATATTTGCAGCCCGCTAACAGAACAAGAGGTTTAGCAGCGATGAGCTTCCTCCACGAGCCATTCGTTTTAGAGATCACTTCAGGCATCTGTTCGTTTCTTTCTCTGTTTGCTTTCACAGGCAATAAAATGGAGTGAAAAAATATGCAGTTTGACACACAAACGCGCACACGCGGAGCGGCAGTGTGCGGTGGATTGATTCGAAAGGGCCAATGTTTTGATTACTTAATGGCTTCCCAGACAGCCGTGGGCCTGGAGAATTCAATTTAGCATCTGCCTCTCTGAGTGTTAATCTCCTCTCATTCCAGGCTGCCTCGCTGCTGCCGCTGATGTGCACACAGGAGATAATGTTTAAGCCCCAGCAGAGCAAAGCAAAGCAGACAAGTCACTTATTGGCTCCGTAATTACATAATTAACTTTTTGTCTCTAATCGTTAAGGAGGTAATGGCTCCGATAAAAAGACCCTCAGCCAGAGCAGCCAGCAAATCAGAAATCAATAATCCATAGAATGGCATTAAGAGGAGAAAAATAGCTCAGGTTTCAGTTAACGGTTTGGATTCGCTGGAGGGGGTTTTCACTGCTTTCGTAATGGATTTTCCTCTAGTCGCTGGGTTTCTCTCATCTCAGGTCTGCAGAGCTTTAAATACTCACCTGAACCTGAACATTGCTCTTCTTAAAAAGAAAAAGTACAAAACGCAGAAGAAAAGTCGGAGCAGTAGAAGACTTCAATTGTACAAACTGAGTGTATTTAACCTCTGTTACCCTGTGGGAAACTACCCGTGTGCCCATGGTCATTAAACGTGAGCCAGACTTTGAGAAACCTTGCCGGTCGTTTCATCAGGCTTTCTGCCTTCCAGCAGGCGAATCGATTTTTGTGGTCATGGAAGCAGCCTGGCTCTGTGGTGATGAACCACTTGGTCCAGACTGAAACGTCTCAACAACTGTTGTCGCCTGTGGTAGCGCCAGAACTACACAACCTACAGGACCAAGTACCTTCCAAATTAATGACGACAGTCGCATCTGGCTTTGTGTTTAATGCTGCTTTGCACTTATTAAACCACTGATGATGTTTAAACTGTAGGGAAATGAGTGCCCCTGTTTATCCTGTATAATCAGAATATAAAGACGTAATAACTGGTTTATTTATCCTGTATAATCAGAGTATAAAGACGTAATAACTGGATTATTTATCCTGTATAATCAGAGTATAAAGACGTAATAACTGGATTATTTATCCTGTATAATCAGAATAACTGGTTTATTTATCCTGTATAATCAGAATATAAAGACGTTATAACTGGTTTATTTATCCTGTATAATCAGAATATAAAGACGTAATAACTGGTTTATTTATCTGTATAATTCTATATAAAGACGTAATAACTGGTTTATTTATCCTGTATAATTCTATATAAAGACGTAATGACTCTAATGCAGCTGTGACCAGATCTATCTGTTTATTAATGTATTTTATTAATGTATTTGTTAACAACTTTTAACAAACATTAATATTAATGTTTGTTAAGACTTAAACGTGTCCTTATTATCTACAGTACAGTCATTTATAAACCATTATTAAATATACAGATTATACATAACAAATAGGGGGACTTAAGTCTAAAGTCTAACCTAGAAAGGAGAACCAGTTTCATGCATCTCATCAGTAGTTTATGCCCAAATACATTTCTACATTTCCATATCTCCTTAAGTAATTTTTCAGATCTTGGCCCACACGCCGAGTATTGTGTTATTGATTATTTTGAATAAGAGGATAAAAACGTCTATTTCAGACGAGCCCCATTATTAACATTAACATCAACGTGTTTAACTTCCCGTCTGATGTAGTATAACTGTTAAAAACTGGCGTCCAGGGGCTGAATATTTCACTCTGCTTAATCATGAAGGGGCTTCAGTAAATCACAAAATGTGGAAATATTTTGTTATTTTCACTTTGAAACCACTAAAAAGTTGTCATTTTACTCCCTTTAAGAGGTAAATAAGGGTTCGTAAAGTTAAAATATTTCCCAGAGTGTATATTTTCTTATTTGAGATTCATATGATTTCTAGACGTTGAACACATTTGACTAAATACCTTTTTCTCTCTTTTTTCATCCCCTCTTCACCCTCCTCTCCAATCACCCGTCATCACAACAGCATGTAAGTGAGTTTCTGAACCATTATAGCTCCAGAAATCTCCACAAAGACGAGCTGTCGTACCAAATTCCCTTTAGATGTCACGCTGTTTAAGTAAATAGAGCTCTGACAAATATTTACTTCAGTCAAATTACCTCCGGCGGTGGTGTGAAATGAGTTTGCTGCCTCTGTCTTTGATCTTCTGTATTTCTCTGACCTCTCCCATGCCTGCTCCCCCACTCCCATCACGCGTCTCTCTGAAGGGGGTAAGTCATGTTTTAATGCACCTTTAAAATCTACACAACAGCGTATAAGATACACATGTGGTTAAACGGGACTCGTCACACGAGTGGAGGCAGGGATGGAGGGTTTAGAGAGAATCAGAGGAAAATGTCTCCCAGCAAGAAGACAAATCACATTTCTCACCGTGACGGAGGTCAAGTCACTTTCACCGCAGTTTAAAATGAAATTCACGACTGTGGTTTGGCCACAAGACGCTTCGTTCTGATTAATTTATTTACAGATTGTGGCCAAATTGTACACTTTTGGCCGCAGGGTTGACTTTCAAAAACTGAGGGGGAAGAAAACGGCATATTTTTCAGTCCAAATTTTATCAGGTCAGCAGGTTTAAATGAGCTCCTGACCTGGATCTGCAGGATACTATGCACTGCTGCCACATGACTGGCTGGGTGGATAACTGCAGAATAAGCAGGTGAATAGGTGTTCCTAATAAAGTGCTCGGTGAGTTTACGATCAGGGTGATAACTCTAAAAGTATTTAGTCTTTAGACAAAAAAAGGAAAAAATCAGACATTTTGGGGAAAACAAACACGTTGTCTGTGAACATTTGACTGATACGCTCAGAATCAGCGTCTCCTCATTACGTTGATAGAAACGCGATCCAGTCGGAACGTGTCGGCCAGTCAAGATAAAGTAGCTGTGATAACTTTCCAGAGTAGATTTCCGAACCTCTGCAGCGTTTGGCGTCGATGAACCTTTAGACTCAAAGTGGACAAAGCGGATCGATGTCCATGTCTCCCCTTCAGCTTAAGCAACGGCCCCTCACCAGCACGGACGCTTAGGGCTGTCTTCAGCGGCAGAGCCCACTATCTGTTGTGTCAGACGTCCCTCAGGTGCAGGCGTGAACCTTGTGTCGACAGCCTGTTAGTTCCCAGTATTTCTTTGGCCGGACATGAAATGCCTGTGTGTGTATTGATGAAGGTCGGTGGACCCTTAAAACACCAGGCACAAACACAGAGTAAGTGCAGCACTGGACCATTTGATAACTAATTAAGTCTGATATGTTAATACTTATTTTACAGTATGTCAGAATGCTGTCGATAAATCAAACAAAAACCCAGCCGAAGAAATCTTGCTCATTTGTACCTATGTATTTGTTAGTGAGCTGAGTCTGTGTGTATTAAACACGGAAACGTCTTGGATCTCGACTGAGGCCTCACCTTGATCCTCCTTCACTCTCAGGACCTCCTGCTGGACTGGCCTTTACCTCTGATACGGAGCTTAAAGTGCGTTTGAACACATGAAAGCATCTCAACCTTTCAACGAAATGTCAAACAGTCTGTTTACGGCCACAGAGACGTCTATATCTCACCTGCGCAGGGAAGTCCTGCTCTTCAGCAAACGTGTGACTCATTTACAGTTTCCTAAAAGTGATCATTAGGATTCTTATGTCAGTGTTTTGTCAGGTCCAAAGTGTTTACCTGCTATTTGTGCAAACAACATAATCCATCATTTACAGGAGAAGCACACAGAGAGAGAGAGACTCCTGTAACCATGTCAGCTTGTTGTCACTTGACTCACAATCATCTCTAAAGACAGAACTATATATATATTTCATCGTATGGCAGTTTCTTTCTGACACACTGAGATCGGTACATGTGCGTCTCACTGTGAAGGTAAGGATGTTGACAGGACAGCAGCCTGAGAGAAGGATTGTGACAGTGCGGTGTTTCAGAGCGTTTGATTGCTGCTTTTTGTTCTGCACATCAAACGGCCTCCTGGGCCCATTTAAAGTCAAGATGGAGATGAGAGTTTAGAGACACGGCGTTCTGTAAACTACAGACCCGTTCTCTTAATCAACACTGACTTCAAACCATCTGCTGTGTCCTTACTGTCATTTAACTCCGGTTTAAAGGCTGGACTGACGGTGATGTGAGCGTTTGTTCGTCTCCGACACTGACAGCGGCTCGGGATGACGGACATCCGATCCGCTGGGACCCGACGGTGTTAATGTGTACAAACGACGGCTGTCGCAGCCTCACTTCCAGCTCTACGAAACCACAGCAGAGAGGAGAGGAAACGCTGAGTGTCGAGCATGAGTTTCTGTCAGAGTGGTTCAAACCAGACCAGACAGGATGACGGACACGGGGAGAGATTTCTCTTGACAAGCAGCGCAACTAAAGAAGAGAAATCACTGTTGTTGTAGTTGAAAGGCTCCTTCTTTTATAAATCAGGCGGATTCTGAACAGACTTGGGTTCTTACAGTCATTTGCAGATCTCAGATGAAGTCTGGAGACAGAAAGACACTTTTCAGATGAAAATGACTGACAAATCCAAGCTGTAATTTAAGCAGATAACACATCTTTCCCCTGAATAAAGCACTCAGCTGATCTGTCACATGATCCAGGAGCTCTGGCTTTAATTCATTTAAAAGAGGAATACTGGAGCACTGACTGACGTTAAAAGTTCAAACCTTTAAAACAGCATTAAACTACGTCTCCTCCATCTGGACGACCAGTTTCTGTGTCTACATACTTAAACACGGTCACGAAACGCAGCTTCGTATCGGTCGGTCAGTCATCGCTTTCCCAAACGTTGGGAATAAGTGCTGCGTTAAGTCGTCAACAGACAAGGACAAGAAGACGGAAGGAAAAAAAAGAGCATTAAGAACATTCAAATCTCGTAACCTAGACTCTGAACCACTGAGAGTACCAATCACAGCAGGAACGGGGAACGCTCGGGTCCATCCAGAATCCAGGTCAGATATCAGATATCAGATATCACATTCGGAGCTCAGTCTCCTGAGGTCTCCTGTCTGACATGAGCAGGATGACTTCAGAGGTAATTAATGAAAACTGATCGGTGTTTCAGCCACAAAAACCAAACAGAAATCAGCTGAAATTCTGACACTAAAATGGAAAGTGGGCTTCCAGTCATGTAGGTCAGGGGCTGACTTTGATGAACTGGCTTGATGATGGTCGAACCGGAGGAGGTTACCGCTCGTTGTCAGCGAAGGTTTGCTCGTTTACCTTCATGACTGAAACACTGAAATCTATCCATAATCAGTTTTAATTGCCTGCACCTACAGATCTGTTAGCTAAGCTTTTCATCCGTCAGCAGCAGTCATTTGGAATCAGCCAAACACATGTTTTTAATCTTCACTGCTCCTCCGAACGAAGCCTCTCTCTGAAAGACCACGTCTCCTTTTCAGGGAGAATTGTAGCGTTAACGTCGCATTATCGATCTGGATTCACCGTTACAGTTTCTGGACTTTCTTAAAACCAAAGCTGGTGCTACCATGAAGCTGCCACCTGGAAATACCTGTAAAAACGTGGTTGGGGGAAGCTCCCATGGTCAGGCTCCCTTCACGTCAGTCACAATGGGTTTAACAGTCTTCGCCCAAGAAATCTTTCCAAACTACTCCTGCAGCATAATCCCCTTCAGCACTGTCCATCTGTATGTTCCAAACACTCACGCCCACTGGAGGTTTGCAGCCTCCAGGAGGACAATAAAGCAGAGCGGATGTAGTGCTCAGCCATGCACTGTATGGTTAAACACTGACTGACTGGAGAATGCTAGTGGACGGGAGAGACGAGGATTAGTTTATGTTGCAGAAAGAGTTTGGATGGATAATTACTATAAGATAAATTAAAATGTAGATTTTGTTCAAAACGAATCCAAGTAGAATAAGTCGAACTCAGAAACTCCTCTTCAGCTTCTGCTGTTGTCACAGAATCCAGCTTGTAGTGGAGGAGCATACAGTGGGTCTGTAGGAGATAATCTTGTACAGTGGTGTGTGTTATTGTGAGTACAGTAAAATCTAATCATGCTGTGTGTACAGATCCTTATACTGTGTGTTATTTACAGGGCTACACTGCTCTCCACCTCGCCTCCATTCACGGCCACCAGCACATCGTCCGCGCCCTCATCAACACTTACAGTGAGTCGGTCCAGCCAGATACACGAGGAGCTTTCAGAAACGAGCTCCTTGGACATGAGGACAAAAATCAACACACACATTACAGATTACAGTATGTGTGTGCACATGAGAAAGAATTTATTCTACTAATAATATTGACCACAGGATATATTTGACCTGTCCCTCTACTTCATTTGACGGACCACACCTCTCGGATCAAATACGAAACTGAGTCGATGTTTTTTCCCTAAATCTGCAGGTAATTTGTTGTCTCTTGAACTAAGGCGGCCCGGAGACGTGTTTTTATATTGCTGATACCTTTGCAGTGCAGTTACAAGTGAGGGTCTTGTTCATACTAAGGTGAAAAATTGATATTCACATGTTGAGAATCAAACATCGAGGGATTCTTCCTCTCCACGCCTCAGAGACTCTCTGAGAGGCAAAGGAAGCAGTGATGCAAATCACTTCTGGCAGACAAAAGACCCACCAAAACGCTCGGATTGACAGGTCCAGTCCAAACCCAAATCACCCCCCTTCCTCCTCACACACCTCCACCCTCCTCTGCAGGAAGAGGAGAGGCGGGGACTTCATATTGCCGCTAATGAGGCACGCCCGAGCCTTAAGCCATCGTGGCAGTTCGCGATGGACGCGTGATGATCCCTGCGGAGTGTCGGAGGCTCCCCGCACCCTTAGTTTGACACCCCCGTAACCACAGACGGCCATATGCTGCCAGTCAGAGCGCACAATTCAGCGTCGACACATATGGTCTACAGGGTCACCGTCTCCAGACGCTCTGCCTGTGCACAAAAGATGTTTCCATATGGCCACAGAGGAGGGAGAGGCCTCCGTCACACAACAGAGGCTAAATAAAAACCGTCTTTCTGTTTCCTGCAGTGTCAGAGTAACAGCAGCAGATCTGACCCGTCAGTCGTAGAATTGACCTTAAAGTGAGTTTCTAGCTGTTTGTCTCTGACTCTAGTTCATTTGAAGGGGTTGATGTGAAAGAACTGGCCAACTGTCGAATTCAGTCTCCAAACAAACGGGGCAGCATGTTACCAGCAAGTTGGGGTGTTCGCCCCCATCGTAGGAAACAAGGACACGCTCTCTTCTGGCCTCTTCCCCCTCCACCTCCCCTTTGCCAGAGTCGGACTAGCCGTCAGGCAGACTGGGACAAATCCTGGTGGACCGTCAAAAAAGTTTTTACTGTATATTATTCATTTTTGAAATGAGTGCGCCATTAAAGTTAACTAAATCTGATCTTCTGGCCACAAAAACATGAGCAGAGCATGAGGCCACATTAACAGCGTGCCCTACACACTGTTCTTCTTCCCCTGGTGACTGGCCAAACACATAGGGAGTCACAAAGAGACATCCACTGATTTTCAGCACCTGTAACTAAGTTTGAGAGCGGAAAATCATTTTTTGGATCTACAACATTCCAGGAAATAATATGCTTCCGTACCCGTCTCAGATCCAGACAAAAATACAGAAAGGAAACTACTGTAGTAAAGATTTGTACTCTTGTTTGACTTTGAGGAAAACTTTGCACCTGCTCGTGTACAAGAGGGAGAATTCACTTCTCCAGAGGTTGTGGGAAAGCATTCTGGGAAATGTAGGAAATTACTAGCTGAAGTAGACAGGACAGGCTTGAGATGAAAAAGTTTGTCAACACTTTGTCACATCAAAGCTCCTGGACTGTGAAGTCGGCTGGTCGACGGAGCCAAGATACAGTTTCACGTAATGTGGGTTTAGCCGACGTGAGGCCTCCTGCAGTGGAGATCAGATTTTGTTTCTGGGAGAAACAGCGGTGGCAGTTTAAACTGCGTTTAAGGTTGGTGGGTGGAGCGATGGTGGGAGTTAAACTGTCTGTAATGACCAGAGTCGGTTTCACACTGTAACCATTAGCTTTGCAGGGTCACACTGAGGAAGCTCAGAGGAGCAGCTTCCTCTGAGCTGCAACATGATGACTGAGTTCAGCCTCCAACCTCCTCAGATGGGAAATCCACACCAGCCGCACGAGTCCTCATTAAACTCACCGTGGCTGTGAAATATGGGATCAAACAAGCGAGTTATATACTGAATGCAGTCAGTGTTTAACAGATCTTTGCTGTTCCGTAATTGTATGTACACCACAGTATGTACAAACAAATGTGGCCAAAAACAGTTAGACTCTTAGACTCGGGCTGCAGCGTTTTAAATCAGCTGCCGTTGCCCAAAGTATTTTAGAGTTGATCACACTAAAGATAAAAAGAAATACGCAGTTACCATAAAGGTGCTAAAATTAACTCAGGGATGAAGTGGCTTCGGCTGGATGCAGGAACCAGGTCCCCCTCATGGAGTCAGGCCTAAACACTGAGCTTGCAGGTGCGGGTCTCATGACCGGGCCCGTACCTGTGAAGCACAGTCGGGCTCACGAGGCAGCTGTTTTGCGGGCCCACAGCTGTAAGGCTAAGAATAGTGGTCTACGACACTGCCCTGATAGGATGAGAAGGAGAGACCTCTGTGCACGGCACTGACTCTGGGACTCTGACTCTAGGCAGGAACTGTGATGATCACGAGCCCTTGACAGAGCACTGTTGTGCTAGAGGGTTCATTTATGCAGCTGCACGATGTGGAGACGAAGGCTCTGACTGTACTTTGTGGCTACACACTGAGCTGTTCATAGTCTTCTCGGAGTTTCCAGAGTTTGCAGGCTCCCTGAAAAGAGGTCACAAAGGAAATCCAAAAGCTCTGCACTGGAGCGACAAGATGCTGTTGGCTCTGGGCATTGTTGGGCTGAAGGTTTCATCCTGGTCCACTACTGTTCTCTGTGGAGGGGCCATGGGAGTTGCCCATCCGGTCTACCATGGGGTGTCAGAGCTGTTGCTAGGAGCCACCCGGTCCTTGTACACGCTGAGTGAGACCAGTGTCCTTATTTTCACCAGAGAACAGGAGCAGCGGTGGAGTCGGGCGTGTTCAGTGTGGCGACCTCAGGATCCTCCAGCGCACCCTCCCACAGGCTGGGAAATCTGGTCCAGGCCGGGTCAAGACCGTGTCAACACCGAGTCCCTATTCAGGACTGAGACCAAAGCATCACCTAAAAAATCTTACATTTACAATCACACAAAAATCCAACAATGAGCCAATAATCTGAGTGAGATTAATTTAATATAAATGTTGTCCTTATATGGAGAGGTTGAAAACACCCTACGACATTACTCTACAACACTTTCCCGTATCCAACCTCAGACCCAAACTGTCCCTGCAGCGGTTTAGCTTTGTGGCTAATCTACAGGACGGGCTGCTGACCGTCCTCAGTGAGAGAGGGGGTCCTGCACAAACAGATCGACATACAACGACTGACGTGCAACTGTAAAATAAGGAGAAAAAAAGGAGGAAATGATCCATTTTCAGTCAGACCTCTTTTTTTGTTTTGTTTTTGAAAGAAAAAATGCAATAAACTTGGGTGAATCTGCGGGGCCACCAAACCATTAAAAGGATACGGAAAAAAAACATGATAAATGTGTTAGATCACATTTATCTTTTGAACTAATCTCTACTGGGTTTTTTTGTGAAATACTGAATATTCGACCTCTTTGGGACTCTAACTATCCTCCCACTGAAACCAGCAAAAAAGGTAAAATCACTTAATTTTAAGGGGTCACAAGACAAAAAGGTGGGGAAGAAACGGATGTGCACTGAAGAGGAGGATGGGGTGGCAGCTCTTCAGCCTTTCTAAAACCCAGGATACGCTATGTATGTAGACGACGGACCGTAGCATCTGCTCTGAAGGAGTGAACGCAGAGTTTTAATTGAGGAGAAAATGGAAATGAAAAGAGAGAACAACCGCTCCTCTTCGTGCTGATCAGACTGACGGGCTGAGCCGTCTGCAGAAGAAGGCGTTTTTCAGGGTGCAGTGGACGTGGTGTCATTCATGGTGAGGAGGCTACCGACTGAGAGAAGAAGCTGTTGACCTTTCTCTGTGTGCTCCCCCCCCTCCCGCTCACCACCGCAAGTGTTATCTCAAATAATTACCCTCCGCCTCTGTCTGGGACTCTCCCGAGGCCTCTGCAGCCTCGTTCTGAGCCTCCTGTTTGCAGAGAGGAGAGGGCTTTAGACTCGTCCACCAGGCCTGCAGCCAGGACGCCATTTAATAATTAGCCACCCCGGTACCTGCGAAGACCCCCAGCTTATCCAGGCCACGTCCAAGGAAGTGTAGCTGGAAATCAGAAGGGAAATACAGCCTCGGTAGCTGGTCTCTATTATACTGCGTACAGCACATCGTTATAGCCAGTGAGGATATTATTTTAATGACCCCACAGGTGAGGAGCAGCGTTTGTTGGGTCACCTGTTCGATGGTGACAGCTGCTGTCTTACACCTGGACAGTGGTCATGTTGGGATGTTTAACTCAGCAGGTGACGTGACAAAGTTCATTTGCGGAAGAATTTACCTGATGTAAAGACTGAATCAGAGCTTTTCATGCATCTTTTGGCAAATCAGCTCTTCCAATAGCGAATACAGGATCCTCAAGTATCGAAGTACTACATGATGAGTTTCCAGTGTCCATGTATCTGAGTTTGGACCAAAACTCTGTATATTTCTTTGAGTTCTTGAAGACGTGTGACGCGCAGCAGTGTATTATGACTAATACATTTAATAAGTACTGTACTTTACCATATAGTTTGGAGGTACTGTACTTGATGATACACGTATAATACTTGATACTTCTACTCCACTACAGTTATTTGACAGTTATAGTTAGTAGTTACTGACTTTTCAGATGGATCAGTCGTATTGTTATAGATTAAACTGCCCTAAAGTACATGTTGTGGAAATTAGTTTGGACCTGGCAACGTAAAAAAGGTGCGTACACGTACACCTCAGTTTATAAGACGCTGAATGGGGCCATTTTGCGTTGTGAATATTTTTGCTTTCACTTTAAAAACATGTTACTACCAGTGCTAATGTGTTTTGAAGATTTTAAATGCAGGACTTTGACTTTTAAATGGATCATTTTTATATTTTTGTTGCTACATTTACTTAAGTAAAAGATCTTCGAACACTGGTGACTTGAAATGTTCTGTAGATCTGTTTCTGTTAAAAACACTACATAACCATATCATGAAAATATGTTATCAGATAAAGGCAAAAACGAAGTCAAAAAATTTCATGAGATCAAAACGAATGCATCCGAGTGTCACTGTAACCTTTTCTGTTTTTGTGGTTAGATGCTAAAACCAGCATCAGAGATTATCACGGGAAGACGGCTGTTCACTACTGGAGCGGCTGCACCGACATCTTCAACAAACCAGACTCTCAGGCAGGTGAGTGAGGAAACTGCTCGTCTGATCCACAACGATATTCATTCTCCATGTCTGATGGTTATTATTTATGTTTGAATTTAGTAAACCACCTTTATACATTGATTTCATCTCTAAAAATGGTCTTAAACTGTCTTGTGTTGTCTGAAGAACTAGTTTTAATGTTGTCCTACCAATAATATTGGTAATATATCATTTGATTTGGATGATTCTGTACCTCGTGACACTGGGCCCTGAATGACTGTCGGCAGCAGCTCCACTGGTTCTAATGAAACACGGTGGACCCACTGAATGGAGGCTTCTCAGTTCACATCCTGCAAACTGACCTGAGCGGAGAGAAATCAGTGATTCCTGCCGGAAGGGAGCCGATCGGTCCGTCTGTGATCTGTTGGCCTTCTTCTGATTCTGTACTGCTGCAAAGGCTCCTGACACTACTCCAACAGAAATTCTAGCAGTGTTTTTACTCAAAGCCTACGATCACAGAAACTAATGGATGGAAATTCCACTGTAGTGCCACTTTAATGCCACCTGCTCAAAATGGACGAGTTTTACTGTTGTTCCATTAGATTTCGTAACGTCTTCAGATGTATCTGTTTTCACCGTCTGGATGTCAGTCGCTGTAACCTGGGACTGTCTGTGTTTTCAGGTGGGAGGTTTTCTCGAGGAAGATGGACTCAGCGGTACAATCTGCCGTCTTTGCGTCTTTCTCGTTCTCGCAGTCATGGTCAGCTCAACCTGGAGTTTGGGACGGTGCCTCAGTCGTCTCCTCACGACATGTTGGACCTCCAAGTGTGACTTTTACGCTCCTGCTGGAGATCCTTCCTCCAATGAAACTGTATGTTCAACTTTCCAAAGCGGCTCCACAATCAGTCCCGTTGAATTTGTCCACCTGGTGTTTATCATTTTCTTTGGACCTAGTGGCTGAAACCTTTATAACACAGCGTGTTCAGAGAGTAATGGTTTTGTATACGAGGATTTATTTGGGCTGAGGTGCATCATGAGACTCCGCTTGGTTCATACAGGTCAGTGAAAGCAAAGTGGTGGATGAGACTTCAAAGTGTTGACTCTCTTTCAGATTTAACCGTGACCACGACACTTCCCGAACTCTAAACATGTGGTTTTTACAGGCTTAACCCCGTTTGTTTCGTTGTCACAAGTGCAAAATAAAAAAAGGTTTAAACAGTAAACATCTCCAGCTGTGCTCAATTTGAATGCTTCGTTTGATACAGTATGTTGATGTCGGATGTAAAGAAAGCAGCGTTGCCTTTCCCCAGAAAAACGTTTGGACTTGTTTTGTGAAAGTGTGACCCTGCCTGTTAATTAATAAGTCCAGTCAAATTTTATTTACACAGCCCAATATCACCAATCACAAATCTCCCTCCAGGGTCTTAACAACCTGTACAGCATACGATCCCCTCTGACCTTAGACCCTCGAGTCGGACGACGGAAAACTCTCCAAAAATCCCTTTAACGGTAAAAATGGAAGAAACCTCAGGAAGAGCAACAGAGGAGGGATCACTCTTCAGGACGGAAAGACAGGAAATAGATGTTGTGTGTACAGAACAGAGCCACAAAGTAGATTTACAGTGTGGACAATCTGGATAACAGCCTTACAGATTGTAAACAACGACGAAGAAAATGATTTGGAATGATCTCGAGCAACTTCCAGGACCTGAGCCACACAACCTCCCGTCCACCGTGAAGACCTGGAAAGAGGACAGACTACACAAACACACAAGAGGCAAAACCAAGCACATCATTCACACGTCTAGGAGAAGGAAACAAACAGTCAGAGGAAGAGGGAGACAAGCACGAGGCTGGGGCTCCTGGAGGACGAAGATCCAGATCCAAAACATCTGGAATGAGGCACTGACAGCCAGGAGAGGGAGAGACACAAGGACGAGGCTGGGACTAAGCTGCTGAGACAGGACTCCTTCCGGTACTTTTGAAAAGGATGGAAAGTTAGGGATAGGTCGATAATTATTTAGAGGTGTGGTTCCTGAAGTAAATGTTTAACCACAGCAACTGCGAAAGAAAAAAAGTAGAAAGGAAGTTAAAAAAAAAAGCTGTTTGACGTGAGACTCCTCGTGGTGTCCATTAGGAATCAGCCGTAAATGTTTGACACTGTGAAACACGTTTCACCCTCCCGCTCTCTTTCACACTCCCATAAATGTCTTCATTAACTTCCACTCCATTGGCTGGCTCACAGCATAAAGCTCATTATCTGCCTTAATAAGGCGGAGCAGCGGCGTTTGTGTCAATGATAAGCGGGAAACTAGCGGACTGGAGGTAGGACACACTCAGCACTAATAACAAACGCTCAGGCCACTTAATGTGGAAATTAGCATAGCACTGCAGCTATCAGAGACTGTGGTGTAGTCCATGTGTGACTAAAGGCCATTGAACATGCAGAATGATGCGAGTTAATGGGAACATACCCAGCAAAGTGGAAATTCGTATGCATCATCTGGAGAGAGAGAGATCCGGAGCGCTCAGGTCCAGTCCTTGAAATCTGCAAATTCCACACAGCGTCAGCAACACAAGGTTTAAGAGTCTTCGACACACAGTCGATGTGTGTACGTGAACAGACAGTGGAGATTATCAGAGGTCCAGCAAAATAAAAAACATGTTGACGAGACATGTCAAAAAATACATTTTTTGGTTTTTTAATGCTGCACCATCGATATGAATGGAGTTTGACATTGATATTATTATTCTTTGTGTTACTTCTGTTTAGGAAATAGCCATGCTCTAAGTTTTGGAACAACAGTTCCCATCATGCTTTGGGTGGATGAAAACACTAAGCATAATGTCTGCTGTGGGCTACAGCTTAAGCCCAGGTTTTCATTCTGTATTTGTTTCCATTCAGTCAAACTGTCCCGTTAAAAGCTGCTGAACCAGCTGTGATCAGCTCCTGTTCTCAGTGTAGCCGTGGACGTTCAGACAACTGTCACTGGGTCACTGTGATGCTGAGGGAAACTTAAAAACAGGAAGATTCTGAATGAAGTTCTGCAGCCTCTTTTTCCTCTGGTTGCTAAGTGGTTTTTTAATGACGTCCTCAGGAAGTGGACGTCTCGCTGCATCATATCAACGTGTGCTTCATGTCTTTGAGTTCAGATCTGACTCAGGACTCTGAGAAGTTGTGCGATTTCTGACGTAAATGGCAGAACTCACCTAACACAGTATCCTCGCCTCGTGTCCCTCCCTCCGCACAGCCCCTTCAACCCATCTGCATCCCCTGGGGGAGGCACCTCACAACCTGGAGACCTCTGATCCAGACTAGGATATCTTTATGAAATTCATATGAATATTCATGTTCCTTTGAGGACGGTTCCTGAGGATTTTGCTGACCCCGCGACCTTTCGTCTACCACCAACATCAGGTCAAGATGCCTTGAGGGACAATTTGGCCCATGCTGGGATAACTCTAAAACTAAACTAACTCCACTCCCGTCGAGGCCGCGATGTGTTGTTATTATTATTGTCATTATATGATGCAAGTTAAATGTCACAACTCGTGCTCTATCTCTGGTTTTATTGAGTTTTACTAAATAGACTTCAGCCTTTAATTTGCTCTTCAGAGGCAATCTGGGGAAAAATCAGTAAAATAGGTGAAAGATGTCCTGAAATGAAACTTGAAACATCAAATCAAATGAAGTAAAGGATCAGACAACTACCTCCACCGCTGCCCGGTGTTGTGAACGTGTTCACGGACCGAAGCCTGAAGAGGCGGTGATGTTTCAGTGCCGTGTTACCTGACACACACAGTGAGTTACAGCTGGAGCAGGAGGTGAGAAGACGTCCTGCTCCTGTGAGAGCAGACCTTTCTCCCGTCGTCACGTCTCTCCGTCATCCTGATTCATTTTGGAGTAGACAGGTTTACAGTGAGAGGAGCGGGGCTCTGTCTACTGTGTTTACAGTGGCAGCTCTGTCAGATCTGGGATCATAATGAGGTGCTGGTGACTCGTCGGTCTGGTTGAACATTGTCGCCACAGAGTCCAGGACATTATCGCCTCAACAACTGCTCCTTTGAAGCCTTTAACATACAGTTTCCCCCTTTTCTGCTTTAAGGTTGTTAAAACCACCTTATTCCACTCTGACAGTATTTATTTCATTTACTGTGTAACAGGTTGCTGCAGCTGTTTATTGAAGCTATATGATGTTTACACTGACTGAAGTATTCAAACTCGAGACTCCTTGTTATTTATGGCTGCATCTTTCCACCAGACAGAAATGTTCTAGACGTCTTTTGCATCAGTTTTTATTTCCCTGAAATTTAGCCTGAGAGGTTTGGAAACTGTTGGGTTGTTTGTCACTTATTACCTGGCCAGTGGAGGCATTTGTGACCTCGCTCCAAAAAGTATTCAGTGACTTGATCACGTAGAATTCTCAGCAGTAACCAACGGGGGAAAAGCCGTCTCCTGGAAAATCACATTTCAATGCAGCTAAACTAAACAGTAAATACATTTTGTAAGAAACTTGATCCCTGTCTGGATTATTTTCACAGATGTTGCTCAATGAATCGAGCAACGTTTATTAATGGCAGCAGAGTCTAAAGGAGGTGGTCGGGGTGGAGGGAGGACGTACCAAAGCCAGGACTGTCACACCAGAGACCAGGTTCACATCCAGAGTCCCGTCTGTGGTTCAGACAGCAACAGCTCTTTGGTTCAGGTTCAGGAAAGATGGAGCTTTTGGTTCAGTGTAAGTAAAAGTCAAAGTGAACTTTTTCTGAATGAATCCAGACCAGGATCTCTCCTGAACCTGAACCAGGTGCTGTGAGAGTCTGAACAGAACCATAAACCAGTTAATGACGCTGGAGTCGCTACAGGTGGACGTTGAGCTGCAGGATCAGACGTTTTGGTGGAAAACAAACACGTTGTCTGTGAACATTTTACTGACGTATCTGCGACTTGTCGGAAATGTAAATTAAAAGAAAACAAAATATGGTCGCAGTTATGTTTCCTACAAAACTATGTGCTGTTGCAGTTTAGATGTATAAATATATGATTTCTCTGAGAAAGGGCTGGGAGGAAACAAACATTTTATCTTTTTACCCATTATTCGGTAGCGGTTTGCATCTTCTAAGCTTTTTTGTGAGCTCACGTGTGTTTTCAGCCTTCCCGTAATAAGAAACACATCTTCAAACCTGGTGTTTCCACAGGCTGTGCACAGTTTTCCAGCAACAGCACTACAAACGTGGCTCCGCTGTTCTCTTGTTCACTGCTTTCACTGTGGAAACACTGCATCTCAGCCTTTTTGCCCCGGGGAAAGATGTTCTCATCCCGACAGACAGTAGACACCCGAGTCAAGAAAATACCTCTACGGATATTGGTCAACGGGTAAAGAAGTAAAGTTCCTATTTCCCGCCTAAAGTTTGTCCTGATAAGTTCATGTGACGGACTGTGCACGTAATGTACGGGGCACCGAAGATCGCTAGAAAATGCAGAGACAGCAATGAGCTACTTTTCCGCTCCACGACAAAAAACCAAGAACGTGAAAGCAACTGTCTCGTTTTGACATCAAAATCCAGAATCGTGAAACTGGGGTTAAATGAGCTGCACAACATCTGCCGCATCAAAAACCAGCCGTCATCCTGTAAAATATGTTAAACATCGGTAAGAAATATCACAAGCTCACATTTATATCCAAAACCTGAAGTATTTCCACAAACATTAGTCCAGCATCAAAGCGAAACTGCGCTAAACCCAGGATACAGAGTGATGTGTCAAGGGGACAAGGACAAATGGAGCAAAGGTGACAACACCATTAATTCAAAGGAATGAAGTAATAATGAGGGCACACTTTAGTAATTCAAGGTCAGAGATTATGAATCTGAGGGAACAGATCGAGGGGCCTCTGTGTAGGAATTGATAAATCATTCATTGTGCTCTTTTTTTATTAATCCAAGTACTTGGTATTTCACGGCTCCTGTTTGTCTTTAAACCTTTTGTGCACGGATCACAGGCATCCAGTCTCTTTCTCTTTTTGTTTGTCTCATTACCGCAGAGCCGTCATGTCCACAACAGACCGGAGTCTCAGGCTCGGTCACGACCCCCTTGATGAGATTCATTGCCAGTCTCTCGGTGAATGGCTGCAGCGGCATCAATCTGCGTTTACTAGTCCACTTCCTAACAAGAGACACCATTTTACAGCCGCCCGGTCATTAATTTCGCCACCTAAGCTAATCAACAGCTATTTAGCAACAGAGCACATCAAACCCGACCCCTTTCAGAAGCCAAGTGGGCACTGGGAGCCTTCATGATGTGATACAAAGAGGCAGGATGGGAAGGGGGGCGAGCGATGTCTGTGGACCCTTCAGTTCCCCTCCTCCTCGATGGGACAACAATGCGATGACCTCTGAACCCCTGCTCGGCCCCGGTGAACTCTGACCCCGATGCTTTCCCACAGCTGTCACCTCTCTCGTAAAGAGCCCGGGCGACGAGGACATGTCAGTGCGCCGTTGATAACTTGAAGCCTGAGAATGAAAACACAGCCCTTAACTCGACGCCGGGTCATTGTTCGGCCCAAAATGGCTGTCACCATGACTCCCAGTCAATGGGAAATGAGGCCTAATGAGCTGAAAAGCCACATCAAAGGTTTACACAATGAAGGCGATCGCAGCAGCCGTCTGATGTGTTACTGCCTGCGGCCACAGAAGAATGGCTCCATTGTTCACAGTCTGTGCAGGGACACAGTCACTGTGAGTGTCTGTCCATGTGAGGCCATGTCGAAACACTGCTGATGTGCGGAAACACTTTCACATTTCTCAGATGTTCACATCCCAGGCTTTCTCCTGCAGTTTTGACGATAGCTTTGGTGTCACTCGAGCAGGTTCGTGTTTTGGCTTTTGCTGCACGTCTGGATGCACCAGTAAAGACCAAAGTTTTTAGGTGCTGCTGAAATTATGGAATAAGATGTTTAAATGAGCGACGCTGATTTTTTTAACTATAAATCCTGATGCCTTTTTGTCAAGGCAGCACTCGGTGATGTCAGAGCAGCTGATGGAAAACATTACTGACACTATGTGTTGATTCACTATTTATACACAAATCTTTCCAGAGGGAGACACTTGGGACTGTCTCATCCACAGAGTGGGAGACACACTTCCTGTTGAAAAGCCTAAAGTCCGTCCACATTAAGCCTGTTGAATTTGTAAACACATCCTTTTCTCTCTGTTTCAGCTTCTGTCCAGACTGAAACAGGGTTTTTCTACCCAAAAAAAAAATTTCCAATATGGCCTCCAGAGTATGTAAATGTTAAAGCGTCTCAGTGTCTCAGTGTGTAAATGTTAAAGTGCAGCTGAGTGTTTCAGTTGTCTGGGGAAAACTGAGACTTTACTAAACGAAGCTGTAGCGGCTCAGTGAGGGTCGGATCTGTGAGACAGTAAAGTGAAGACGACGACCTGTAGCCGACCACGACGTCGTCTGACAGAATCATCAGACACATGAGTTAAAGACAACGGCTGAGCTGTGATTACAGGTAAATTTACCTGTAAAATGAAGTTAGAACCTCATTCATGTCTATGCAGCTGCCGTGTGGTCAGTTGATTGAGACATATAGAGAGGTGTTGCCTGTGGAGGGAAAGTTTGATTTCGCGCTCGCGGGGCAAAACTGGAAACTCTCTTCTACGGAAAGTAGCTAAGGTTTGTCCAGAAAGGCGCGGGATTCGTCTCTAGGTGCGTTTGTGAAGAAAACTCACCAAAGGGTCTAAAAAGTCTGTAAATCTAGTGACAAAGGCGTTAAGTTGACAACGCTGCCTGTAAACGACCCCTGGCGACGCAACAGAAACTGTTTGCGCCAATTCATGTTGAAAGAGCACCGGCCAATGGTGTAACTTCATCACTCACTCGCTAACAGACATTCGTGTTTCTAGGCCTGGCCTCAGTGTTGCAGTTCAGCCAGAAATCTTTGAAAGTTGAATTGAGCTGCATTAAAACCCAGTGAGGTGACGACAGAGCAGGAGGAGACTGAACACAGGTTCGACTCTCAGCAGAGGAGCAGACGGCCTGTAGCTGCTCGGTCACAGTCGACTGAGTGGCAGCAAAAATCAGAAGAACTCTCTGCTGCCTCTGATGAAGAAGGGGAAGAGGAAGATGAAGAGGAAGAGGAGGAAGAAGAGGACGAGATCTGCCTGTTTTCATGTCGTTCAGGGGTTGGACTGTGGACAGAGTTCTCTACCAAAACCACCTGGAGACTCTGTCAGTGTGGACACTGATCGGTTTCACATTACAGTCATCTGACCTGTTGTTCATACACAAATATTGATTAGAGCGGCCTTTAATTGATCCCTCTTTCTCTCGGTAGCTGTTGTTTAACCGCTGACTATCAGCGATCACTAACCTACTGCGCCTGATGACATTTCCAGCAAGTGGTCGTGTCTGTCCGTCTGGTGTCACACTTGTCTCCTCGGTTACTCCACTCTCTGCTGCTGGTGACAGCACTTCATTGTTTGTGACATTCTCCAAACCCGTCGCCGAGCGAAACTCGGGCGGACTCCCGAATCCTTCACAGCGGCCAGCATCTCTGACTGACAGCCAGTCGTGGAGCGATGTGTTTCCTTGGGTAAAGGTGCGCCCAGCAGGCCTGCGGAGAGCCCGGAGCGAGGCTCTAAATGAGCCTGACAGACGGCGCTGATTAAAGAGGACGAGCGGGCCCGGACGCCATCGGTGCACACGATGACGCTCTCAGCTGCTGCCATATAAGAGGGAGTCAGGACACAGGAAACCAGGAAACAATCGTCGTAGGAGAACATTTTCAGAAAAAATCAGACAGCTCTATTTTAATCAGTGGAACAAACTCACTCGACAGAGGAGGTGGTGAAGGGATGTTCGGGTCCTGCGTCAAATCCTCCGTTTTAACGTTCCGTTTCTGTTGAAACTGTTAGAAAGGTGTTGACTCAGCTGGCTGATCACAGTGGAGGATGCAGTGTGTGGTGCTGTCGAACTGTGTTGTCAAGTGTTCCTGCGCTGAGAGAGAAGTTCAAACCCCGCCTACTTTCTCACCTGCACTCAGCCGACCAATCGCTGAGGGAGGAGACTGAGAGAATGTTACAGAAAATGGTCGAACACGGGCCCCGAACCGGTCGTTGGAAAGCTGTGGATGGAGGGCTCCTACTGTCCGACAGACACCTGTGATGAAGCACACCTGCAGCTTCAGACTGAGCAGTGGCTCTGTTTTTAAATGTGTGTGTGTGTGTGAGAGTCTGCCCCGGTCAGTGCGTCCAACTGCATGATTGACTGGGACGTGCAGGGTCTGGGCTCTAATGACCCGTTTTATATCATATGTTGTTGTTTGTGTGTGGCCTTTGTATGGAGTTTGATTTTAACAGCCCCTCGCCCCGGCCCCCCGGATTGATCAGGTTAGTCCCCAATATCTCGGTAAATCTAGCGTGTTTCTGGCCCCAGCAGGCCCGGGTTGGCGTCCTCTCTCTGTGCCAGCCTCGGTGCTGCCGGCCCAGGTTTGCCGTCGACGCCTCTGAACTCCGTACGACAAAGAAAAAGACGACAGGCGGTCAGATCCACCTCCCCGCCTTCACGCCTGAACGTCGGCTGCCATCACCCAGCTCAGCCTCCGATTGTTACTTAATACGCCCACAGTCCCAGACGAACGCAGAAACCTCCAAAGTGCAGTAAACGTTTATGAGAGATGACAGGCGAAAATGAAAGTGCTTATACCCTCAATAGGAAAGTAATCAGGGCTCCATTATGCTCGGCTCGGCCTATCTGGCTAATGCTCACTGAAATGCCTCCTGATTTATTTCACGAGCCGCATACGGCCGTTTGCTTTCTGTTGTTGGGATGATTAATGCATAAAGCCTGCCATCTGTATGTAAATGGAAGCAGGGGTTGGTATTATTTATGTAAGCAGGAGAAAGCAGCCGCTGTGGGCAGGTGACCGTGGTTTTAGCGGCTTTTCATGCCGCCGTCAGTGAGCGAATGAGTGAACGTGAGAGGAGAGAGGTGTAACTGATGATTGTAAGTGTCAGAGCTCTCACACAGACTGCCACTGGACTCTGACAGGAACATTGACTATTCACCGTTTTCATGCAGGGTAAGAACCTGCGTCTGGATGAATAAACAGAAACCAGGGTGGTCTACACGCAGGGAGCATCCAGAGCTCAGGCCTTTATTGTCTGATCTGAGAGCAGGCAGAGGAGGCTCTGACACTCTGAATTTGTCACGTACAGTCAGTCCCTCTGAGCGGCTGCTTTATGCAGGGGCGTAATTCCCATGGGCCCTTCACCTTCATACAATCTGTTGACTTCCCCGCTAAAGTCTCTCTGAGCGCTGAGCTCTTGACTGTCTCCACGGTCCGGGTGAGACCTGGGGTGAAGAAAATGCCCCCCTCAGTTATTAACCTGTGATCAAAGTAACAGGCCTAACGAGCAAATGCAGCATTGCTTATCAGGAACTAAAAAACGATTGGACGTTGGGTCGGTGCATTAACAGTTTAGAGTTTTAAAGCTTTACACAGCATTTAAATCTTTTGTTCTACTACCATTACTAAGGAAATATATTGCGACCGTGATCAGATATGCGATGAATAGTTAGGAATCAGAAAAAGGCGCGACACCAACGGAGCTGCTTACATCCATATTTGATTGAAATATCATTGCGGAGGCATTTGGACCAGAGTGAGGAGTATTTAACAGCAAGCGACTTACAGACGAGACACTGAGCCTGAGCCCACGGTTTCTCTCTGTGGATCAGGCCTGTTTTTGGATTATTGCACCATATCCAGAAAGGTTAAATAGAACCACTGCGGCTGAAAGCTGAGCGGGATATTTAAAGCTCTGAGCAGCAGGGAGAGAATTTATTCTCCGACGGATTCCCCTCCTCACGCAGCAGGCGGACCTCCATGTCACTGCTAAACTGGTGTCAAGGGCTCGGTTAGTTTGTCCTCCACCTCCCCCCTCCGCCCCGAAACCCTCCTCGGCCCGCGGCCCGCCAGCCTGGCCAAAGTCTGGGCTCCACTGAAGTCTCATCCAGGGAGCTTACAACTGTAATTAAATCATTAAATTCTTGTCTATGCTTCACAGAGCCGGCACAAATTGACTTCCCACCAACCTCATTTACTATTTGAACACCAAATAATGATTTTCTGCCAGTCTAATTACAAAGCTCAACATCTGATCAAGCCGGCATCCGGCTAGGAATTATCATATGAAGCCGGCATTAGACCTCATTACCGACTTGAGTGCAAAATGATTACATCTTGTAATTGGATGGGGATATCTGCCGAGAGAGTGTTGGCCCGGCCGCCCGGTCGCTGCTCGACCCGGCCGCTCAGTTCACCAAAGTTTGCGGGAAAACAAAGCAGAGGTGCCGAGGTCACCTGCTCTTTAAGGCAGAGAGACGGGAAAAGATCTGCCAGTCTGTTTTCTAACATCCGTCCAAACATCAGCGTGTTTGTTTTTCACTCTGACCTTTCACCGCTTCAGTCTCACTTTCTGCTCCTTAATGTGATTTAATACATTTTAAAAATCACTTATTATTAATTTTAAACTGACCCAGGCTTACAATCAGTGCGTAAACTGATTTCTGTAAATCAACTTGCAGAGATTTTAAATGAGATTGAAAAGAAAAAAAGAATGCGCCGATGTTATTTATTCACTTGTTAGTCTGCTAATGCCTGGGGAACCTCTCAGTACCGGAGGATTCAAGGCCGCCAAGACGCCTGAGGTTTGACCGTCTGTCGAACCGCTTGTCAGTGCAGTCGCTCAGATGTCGGACGGTCGTGAAATGCGCTGCCTCGAGACGGAAGCGTAACACTGACAACACATAAAGGCAACAGTTTGTTCAACAACTTGTGGGATTATTTCTCAAGCAACTCACAAATATCAGCAATTTGATTTCCATCATGTGCTAAATTTAATTGGCTGTTTTTATTATGATGCAGACAGAGAGAATCTGACTTTCATCACTTTCAAGTTCTTGTAGTTGAAGCAGCTCCTGCTGAAGTTTTCTACTGAAACTGTCTCCGTGTTTTGGTCCCGTCCTCACTCGTCCCTTCAGTCACCATATGTTGTTCCTGCTGAGAACAGGACACGATATGTTAATGTTCAGTGGTATTCAGAGCATCGCTTCTAGAAAGAGGTTCTCAGCAGCTTCCGTGTCCTTCACCTCTCGGGTCACACGGGGCCCACCACCAGACAGCAGAAGAAAGCCCCGGCTTGTTATTTCTAAACTGCTGGATGGATTCGCGTGTCTTAAATCCGACCTGCAGACAGTCGGAGCTGTGTGCGACACTAAGGGAAGCGGAAAGTAATAAGCGTAAGATATCACCGCCCCCTGTTAAAGGTCGGGGAGCGTGCAAGTGTGAGTCTATGTGCAGGTCAACGGTTTCATTTGTCCAACACTTTGGTTTATGAGCAGATACCTGCAGAACTAATGACATTGTCATTAGTGTTTGTATTATCAGCTGGACGTTGTGTTTGCCGCTAATTAGATTCTGTTAGCATGCTAACAGGGTAATCTAAGATGATCACATGATTAACGTTACGCCCGCTAAACATCAGCATGGCTGTAGCCTGCGAGTCCTGTTTATCTTTAGCTACAGACTGTTCACACCTCCATCGCTCACAAATTTACCTGCACTTTAGGAGCGACGAGCTTTTAGTGATCATGAAGTTGCCACCATGTGTGATCTGCGTGGACCCAGTGCTTCTACATCGCCTTTGCCATCCAGGTCCCTGGAACGGGACAGCTGCAGCTGCTGGACCGGTCGGGGGCTGCACGAGTGAGGCCAGAAAGACACGAGGTACGGTAGGAAACACTCTGAAAACAGAAAAGGCTAAAACGCATTTCTCACCAAACCACAATTACACATCCAGACATCCGAACTTCCTCCTTTCAGTCCTTAAAACGTCCAAAAGTTTGTTTAAAAAATCATGGAGCCGTGTTTTAAGTGGTTGTGTGTGCATCAGATCGTGTTTATGCACATTGTGTAAGTGTTCTCTCTACATATCGGCATACTGTGTGTGTGTGTGTGCGTGTCTGCCAAAGAAAGCATGTGAAGCAACACTGTTTGTGTTTTATGAATAGGATGTTTGTACGTGTGTGTGTGTGTGTGTGTGTGTGTGTGTGTGTGTGTGTGTGTGTGTGTGTGTGTGACAGATTGTGTGTATGCCGGTGATGTACGTGTGAAATGTGTGTACAGTATATTGTATGTTTGGTTTTTTTTGGTTTTGTGTGCGTTACATCTGTTTAATGCTTGTGTGGGTGTGTGTGTGTGTGTGTGTCAAAGAAAGCATGTGCAGCAACACTGTGTGTGTTTTATGAATAGGATGTTTGTACGTGTGTGTGTGTGTGTGTGTGTGACTGACAGATTGTGTGTATGCTGGAGATGTACGTGTGAAATGTGTGTACAGTATATTGTGTGTCTGTTTGTGTTTTTTGGTTTTGTGTGCGTTACCTCTGTTTAATGCTTGTGTGTGTGTGTTTGTGTGAGTGTGTTACGCTGTCACCGAGCTGATGTCTTCAGTGTGAATGGACTCATCTCTCAGAGGAGACAAAAGCAGAAATCCACCATGAGATCCTGAAAACCTCCATGTCTAATGCTGTTTCAACGCAGCTTCATGCTTAAATCAGAGTGTAATTACTGAAATTAAAAGACCTAGCCAAAAATGTTCTGCTCCTGAAAGGGTTTTATCAGACATTTTGTTTGCACTCATATTATAGTATTTCCCAGAGATCTGTCAGTCAAACAGTGAAGAAGGATGACTTTGTCGGTTTGAAGTCTATTTCCCTGTCCCCATGTGTTTCTCCTTCTTTTAACCGGCACCCGACCTTCTCCCTGACCCCGGTGATCTCTGGTGTGCACGTGACCAGAACCCAACCTGAACACTTAACCAGCTCCTGCAGCCGCCTTTCATCCCGCTGATGGTCTCAGATAGTGGAACTGAAGTTTCTGAACACGAAATGTCCAAACTTACATCGTCATTTTCATTTTTAAGTCTCTTCGCTTCTCATTCGTTTTGCTTTTGTCTTTACTGTTTGTGAATGTGATGCATTTCGGGACCATCAAACCTCGAACGCTGGAGCGTCCCTGAAGAGCTGAAACATGCCACATCCCAGGAAAGGTCCTTTAAACCTGCCTTGCAACGATGTCTTTACCCCCGACTCTGGGTAAGTCCATCATCTCTTAGGCGTAAAATCTAACATACAAACATTTCACCAGTGCTAGAGCCTGTTTTTCTGCTGGGCCCTCTATCGATTTATTTCTGTTTACAGCAGGTTTTATTGTGAAGGGAATTTGTTTTGTGCCGTGTTTCGACCTCTTTTCTCTCGGTTTCTCTTTACCCCCACGTTCCTTCGTCCTCCACCTCCTCCTCCTCCGTCCATCCTGGGAGTGTTTATTGTCTGGGTGAATATGTCATGCCCCTCGCCTCTCATCCACAGGACCAAAGATTCACACTGCTGCTCACAAGCTGCATGAATAAATGAGAAGAGACAACCGGAGAGGCTGGCTGTCTGAAAGCAGGTTTTCCCTCAGCAGGTGAGTCCACGTCTCAGTCTGCTGCAGGCTTCAGCATCGCTAGTTTTAGCTAAAGGTTCGGATCGACAGGTTGTGTGAAGGTCCCAGCTGCCCTGTTCGCTGCTTTGACCCTGAAGGAAACAACTGAGGGGACAACGGCCACTACATGTTCTCACATTCCTTCATGAATCCAACATCACCTGCCGAAAATCCTCCTCCTCAGGTTTACTCGGAGCAGATTCCCCCGAATGTCGAAACTAGTATTTAGAGAAAGCTTTGAGGTTTCACTGTAAACGCCTTTTTTTCTAAAAATATCTTGCCTTTAAAATAAACTTTGTATTTAATCATTCAGAGCGTTTCTACATTTATCTCCTGTGAAGAGGAGTATCTACACCACAGCCCTCTGATGAGGATACATCTGCTCAGAGTCATTTCTATAAAAATGAACAAACAATCTTGATACACAAAGGGAGTCAATTAGTAGCTGAGACGGACGTTTGGTGTTTCTGGAGATGTTCACCTCACTCATCGGCCGATGAACACAACAGTAACAGACGTCTTCTTCTTCTCAGCGCTGAACCTACCATGTCGTTGCTCATTCTACCCAAATTATGTTCTTATATAAGTGTAGGCCTCGTATTTGATCATGTTTTATGAAACACTGTCTCAGCTGGTCTTGAATTATTAAGTTATTCTCTGCATCTCCCGGATTCTCTTTATTTTTAACTTCAGATTTTGGAGGTTTATGCTAAGCTAAGCTAGCTGTTCCCCCTTGTTTCCAGTCTTTATGCTAAGCTAAGCCAACCAGCTGCTGTCTGTAGCTTCATATTTACTGTGTAGACATGAGAGTGGGATCAATGTGAACATCTGACTCTCAGAGAGAAAGAGGAGGATTTAACTAAATTTCAAACCATTTCTTTAAATTCCATGACACCAAAACATGTCATAGTTGAATGTTTTGGCAAAATCAGACACTTCAGACTTTTAAAGTGACAAATGTGGTCGAGTAGACATAAAATAATAGGACTAAAAGGTTGAAAAACACATTTAAAGGTGAAAAATGCTTTCTACAGAGCATGAAGATTCATTAAAGAAAAATAAAATTCCATTTATGAAAACGGATGTGTGGTATTTGTAAGAAAGAAACCTTTTCACGTTTTCCAACTGAACCATTTTATCAGACTGATTTTATAGACCGATAACGGAGATAAAGGGAAACAATCGCTAAGAAGATTAGTGAAGATCCGTCTGTGCACAGATCCAGTGCAGTGTGTTTTTATGGCTGCAGATGCACAGATCTGATACGATGGAGCCTCTGGGTGCAGCTCTCAGGCTGCAGGGACATTATACATACTCACCTATTAAAGCACTGATTTTATTCAACCGCAGTCGGCTGTTGGCTTCCTGGCTTGTTGTTCCTTGTCGGCGATTTGGTGTCTTTCTTGTCAGTTTTCGTGGCTTTCATTTGCTGTTTTGTTTGTTTTCATCTCATCGGAAATCTTGGTATTCATATATAAACCAACCTCAGTTATGTAGATTACGCTGGTTTTGTTTATCGTGACACCGTGAGACAAACACTGCAACGCTCCGTCTCTGTATCTCAGTGTAAATAAGGCCTCGATCTGTCAGGCTGCTCTTTCATGAACACGCTGACCTCTCGTCCTCGTCGTCTGCTCCGGGGAAAAACACGGCAGCCGACACCAGGCGCAGAAACGGGCCAATTTCCTCCTGATCAATCGCCGCTCGGCGCTCCTCAGATTTCGCTGACAGCTGAATGTGCTTACAGAGGGAATCAAACAGCTGACATATGTTCCCTTCATTCCCGCTCCCTTTGAGGAACTTGTCGAATGAAATTAGCATCTGATGAATAATTGTTGTCGGAGAGAAAACAAATGTTTATCCGGTGATGTTGCTTTGAAGCGCGGATGTTCAGGCATTGCTCGTAATTACGGCACAGTTATAAAACAGAGGCAGAGAAGTCTGAGCTGCAGCGTTAGTTACAAACTTAATAAGCATCGTTATGTTGGGATGAATCGTAGAAAGATGCCGTTCGGTTCAGGCTTTGAAAAACCTTTTGTTTATGTGCCTTTTTCTAAGAAAAGTTAAGAAGTTGCTTGAAAATGGCACAAAAAGCTAAAACAGCTGAGATAAAAAACAAAAAAACAAAACAAAACATATCTTTCACACATACATGCAAGACTCCAGCCATTTTGTTCCTACTTTTACAGTCTAAAATCTAGGAACATTGCACATGCTCTTATCCAGATGTTCAGCAAATGAGCAGGTGATTTCAAAAGACCAAGAGTTGAAGGGATGAAGGAGAAAAAGAGACAGAAAAATCTTCATTTCCACTGAGGAGGAATAAAACCCAGAAGACTTCTGCATCAAACAGACTTTCTCTCTGGTGAAGTCCATGAAACCACCTCCCGCTCAGTTTTCAGTGAATAAAGAAAGAGCAAAAAGCCTTCTGAGGCTCTGTGTAAAGATAAAACTGGAAAAAGACTGTGCTGTAGGTGTTTAAGGAAATTTCTTTTCCTTTTGTTTTTCTTTATGCCTCTGGAGATAATATAGGTAGAGGCTCTTAAGCCCATGTGGGCTGGACACCTCGAGGTTTATGACACACTATTATGAATAAAATATTCTCTGTCACCGGTTAAAACATCTGCATGTCAGATCAGCTGTTGCTGATTAATGTTAAATCTGTCAGCGAGTCGACGACAGAACAAAATCAAACTTATCTGTTGTTGGTTTGTTTCTGAGCTCGACCAAAGACCTTTTGTGAGGGAAGAAGTGTCGCTCTGCCACACCGCTGTACATTCAGAGTGAAAACTGAACCAGACAGTAAATTTAGCCAGAACCAGACAGTACAGTTCTGTAAAGCTGCAGATGTGTTGACTGTTCTCTGTGTTTGTTTCTGTAAAGCCCCCTTCACACGGGACCAAACACCCCCCTCCCTCTGGCCTTCGTCTTCAGCGGCGTTCACTACCGGGGCAGGCGACTCTCGGGCAGTTCCGGCCGTTGGTGCGTAAATACCCTCGAACATTTATTGTTTTTTACAGCCTATGGCAACAACGAGCAACGGCCATTTTGGTCTTCATGTGCAGAACTGCACACGTTGAGTCTGAAAAGGCTGAAGTGAGAGATACTTTAAAAAGTAACCGCCGCGACATAGTCGCTGGCCTCCCCGCTGCCTTCTACTGTTCACTAGCCCTGTTTTTCAGCGTGTTCGTGATGTGATCAGACAGAAACACTCATCTACTGGCAATGGGAAAGGAGTCAAACCCCTATTTAAGTGCATTTACCGGCGTTTAAAAAACCTGCGGATTCGTTCTAATTTCGGTGTAAAACGGGTATAAGTGGCCAATTTCCCATCACAGGCAGGCGTTCGATTCTCTGTCAAAATAAAAAGTATTGATTATTGCAGCTTTAAGTGCATGTAAATACACTGTTAGTGTGTCTTTACCCAACTCGGTGTGAATAATAGTGAGTCATTTCCCCCTTTTTTCTACATGTTGTTCCATCTAAACCATAAAATCAGAAGTGTAACACACTACTTCAACACCAACTCCTGATGTCATGATAACAAACCAGCCCTGCAACTTTTTGTCAGTCCAGTCGAAATTAAATAAAGCAGAGACCCAGAGGAAAAAACATCAGGAAGGTTTTGCAGTTTGAGTGTATTTGCATAATATCTGGGGCCGGTATCGCGGTAAGAGATGTTCTGTGGCCTCCAGCTTCATCCCCTGACCCCGACGAAGGCCCAACATAATGTTACGCTTTGTCACAGACAGAAGAATTAGAGTAAAACACGGCACCCCGTTCCTTCGCCGGAGCACATCTTCATGACAATTAGTGTGATTTCCCTAATCGTGTTGCCTGCGTTTGTAGCGTAGGGTGAACGGAGCTCAGATCTGCTGGTTAACCGCTCAGAAGTGACTCTGCCTCATTGCCCGTGAAGCTGCCGGCTCCATGTGCGCATGAATCAAACGACGGCTAATTTACCTCTGAGAGGGACTGATGAGAGAGGAGCAGAGTCAGTCTGGCTGACACGATAATGAGTGGAAACGAGGCCTCGGACCGCCGTCGCAACATATATCTTTCACATGTAAATAACGGCTGGGTGTGTGCGGTGCCATACGCTGCCTTCATGCAACATTAGCTGCTGCTCCCTCCGCTCAGCCTCAGTCAGGACTCGCCACCGAGACATTTACACATCAACAGACATCTGTGCGCTCTGATAACTGACGGCTATTAACGCAGAGGGTGTTAATGGAGGCGCCGCTCCACTAACGAAAACACTGACGCATGTGGCAGCAGCAGCGGAGGAGATACTCAGAACCTTCACTCGTGTACAAGTACCAGTTCAACCATTTAAAAATGCTCCGGTACCAGTAGAAGGCTGTGTTCAAAATCCGCCTGAAGTATCATCAGTATCAGCAGTAAAAGTCGACGATGCTGCAGTTGCAGTAAAATCAGTCTCTCCAGGAAGTCGCAGAGTCACGATCGCAACAACTGACGCTAATTCAACCAATCGCCCCGTCAGTTCTGCGCGACCTTGCGGTTTTGTCCGATCACCGCATTTCCTCAAATTTGACCAGTTATCGCAGTTTCGCCAATCACGGAGGTCCCCCGCACAAAACGCTGCGCCAAACCCATGCACGTCACCAAACTCACTTCTTGGTGTCTCTGGTCGTGAAGATGCAGAAATCTGTGACACAAACGTCTCACGTTTACCGACAAAAATTGCTGCCGAAGACTGTGCCAGGCGACTCCCCGATGACCTTCCCAAAAGTGAGGGGGAACTCTTTTGTACCACGTGCAAACGCAAACGAAAGTCCTCGACTGACCACAAACACAGCCAGAGAGCGGCCGAACCGCTCGGACGGCAGACAAATCACCCCGACGGAGGATGATGCATCCGGATCAGTCCATAAAGCGATGAAGGCGAGCTCGCCTGTCACACAAACCGTGTGTGTGTGGGTGTGTGTGAGAGAGAGAGATAAAGAAAATAGTTTAGGAATAAAAAGTCTCAAATAAAATGTTTGAACACGGTGCGAAAGCTTTGTTGAAAATATCAAGTTGGATGTGATTTTTTAATGAATTATACAAAAACAAAATCACAATTATTTTTTTTAACTTGCTTCCACCATTTCATTCATTGCAAAAGAAAAAAAAAAACTCGGAGAGACTGAAAAATGTCCCCGTGACTGATGTATTATTAAAAGTAATTACAAGTACTTTAGCTACGTGAAGCTGATAATACTGTTGTACTTTTACTGAAGTCATATTTTGAATGCAGGACTTTCACTTGTAATGGAGTATTTTTACATTGTTGTATTGGTACTTTTACTGAGCACTTCTTTCTACACTGGAAGCTGAACATGTTTGTATGGAAAAATAACTTCAACTTTAGTGTAAAGTGTAAAGTACAAGTACCTCAGAACTTATACTTAAGCAACAGTACTTGAGCAAATGTACTTAGTTACATTCCAGCCCTAATCTGATGTGATACTCCGGCTGAAGTACGAGAAAATGTGAGTGATGTGTGTGAGCGGCCTCCCGTCACATCTCCTCTCTGCTGATAAATTCATTTGACTGCTAATTAATCAGAGGATAAACGACGAACACGGTGTGAAACTGAGGCTGTCGAAAGCTCCATCCCCGAGCTCTCGACGCAAATACCAAACACACAATAAACAGTCTTCACGAGCCTGTCACCCCTTCTCTCTCTGTCACAGCCAAACGCCCGTCGTGGGCCATTTATTCCTTTATCTAATAGAAAATAATGACACAGACTGCGTTTCCTGTCCGCTTTGGCAGCGCGTGAAGGCCTCCGGGGGGAAATAAAAAACACACAAACACAATAAGCATAAAGGCATAAATGCAAGCGGCGGTCTGTTTGGCTGAGAGTGATGGCCAGCTTGTTGCTTATCAAAGCTCTATAAATCTGCGAGCCTCAGCCTGAGGTGAGGACGGTTATCGCGGCGAGGCAGAGGCGATGAGACTGCTGCCTGACAAAGAGGAGCATCTCGGGCTGTGATTTATAGATGGAAGTGGGTGAGAGCTGCTATTTAGGGAGACAAGATGCAAGGAAATGGAAGAATAAAGGAATTACAGAGAAAGGGTGTGAATGGGGAAGGTGGCAGGAGGATGTTAGCGGGGAATAGAAATGTCCACAGAGGTTGACGGAGGATAGAAATGAGGTTGGGATTTAAAAGAGTGAGGTGCGGTTCTTATGAAGCTTAAAGGCTTTTTGATGACCAGGGCTCAGACGTATCAGTCACTTGACGGGGGCTCAAAGCGCTCCCACCAGCCTCCCATACCGGTCCTACATGTAGGACCTGAGTTATTCATGGAGCTTCACCACTGACTTTCAGCAGGACGTGGAAGTGATGAAAGTGGTGACGAAGGATTACGAAAACAGCAGCGCTGTGCTTCGACACCATTAGTCAAGGTTCCATCCACATTTAGCTCAAATTCCTACAGAATTCCCAGAAAATCGTCTGTTTCCACTCAGGTTCTTTGTTTCTTTTCATGCGCAAGTTGAAAATGCGCAAAAAACAGGTGGATGGAAACGCACGTTCTTCCTCCTCGACGAAACCTGGCGCCCACATGACCCACAATGCAACTGGACCGTTAGCAGCCGGGTGGGAGATTCTGACGGAAAAGGCTTTGTACTGCATTTTTCACAGGTGCAGTAGTTCTCCCCAACACCTGGAAACACCTGAGAACACCTGGAAACATGCACTGAGATGGAAAATGGCCCCTTCTTTATGCGTCCCTAAAAGCTTCACAGGTATAATGATATGTGATTGAGTTGTATGAAAAAATATGATCACAAAATTAATAAAGAGCTGAAATCTTCTAAGCCATGTATCAATAAACACCTACGGCTGTGAGAAAACCGTCTCGTGGATTAAACAGTGAACGGATATAAACTTTAAACGTTTAGACTGAATGATGTAAATCAGCTGTACGACTTCTTCCACCAGCTCCAGTCTCGTCGATTCACAATCAGCAGATTCTCGTACCGTTTTAGAGACAAGGAATGAAGCTGCAATAAAACTGTCCTGCTTGAGTCGTCAGAACCAACTAAATATGAACAAATACAAACAAACGGAACCGGATTTCTCCGAAACCGAGCTGAGATAATTCAAACCGGTTCTCGGAACGTACGGTAAACCTACGGATGGGACGCGTCAGCCATGAGAGTCCTGAAAACACCGGAACCAGTTGCCCCTCACGCTTCACCGCTCTCTATTCAGTTTTATCACGGCGCCGACGATGCTACATTTCAAAAGTGCAGATAAAAATAAACTGGGAATTGTTGGGTTTTTGATGGGTGGATACCGGAGTCAGCTGCTCCTCTCACTCCGAGGCCCCTGATCAGCACTGACAGGAGACAGGTGAGAAGAGGATTTTGCTCCCGGACCTTGACGTCACCCGGAGAATGTTGGGCCTGTTGGGAGGGACCACAGAGGGCAAACCAGCGCTGTGTTCTCAGGACACAGTCAGCGATGCCGGGGGGGGGCACGGTGCAGCTGCAGGATCCCGAGTCAACCGTTCGTAATCGTCCGTCTCATCTGATACCTGATCCGAGCTCGGCGGATACACGTTTGTCAGGCGAGCGCCGAAACACCAACACAGCCGGTCCTGAGCTGTTAACACGCCGCTGGGGCGTCACTCTCTTCCTGTCACCGCCTCAGCTGTCTAATTACTCTCACCACCTCCCCCCCCGACGGGCAGGTAATATTCGGAGGCCTCCCCTGCTCTCATTACCACCCGAGTGACAGGAACTGACAACGGTGGTGGAGTAAATATAATGAGGACGGTCACACGGCGCTGAGCCTTCGCGCCCCATCGATCATTATCCGGCTTCAGATCGGCTGCGGCTCCCTGCTCCGAGCCGTTAGATCAATAAATTATTAATGTGTGTGTCGTTACATCCAGAAGAGAGTGTGATTTTATTTGTACCGGCATTAATAAGTGGAGGGAGTAAAGAATCGGCAGCTGCTTGTGCAGACGGAAGAGAAAGCCGGTTAGAAGTTCATTACAGCCTGAAAACAAACAACAGGCCTCCTCCAGCAGCTGTCACAGTCCACTAATGAAATGCTTGATTTGTTTGTTTTCTCTCTCGACACACCTCAAATACCACATCCGGCCAAACACCGGCTTCCCATTAGTGGCGCTAATTAACTTTGCAACTGTCAAGCTAGCCGCGGCTAACGAAAGTGACAGCGAGAAGCGCCGGAGCTGAAGGCTGCTAATAACTCAAGAGGCTAACAACGGCTGACACAGGCCCCACTTGGAAGCCGAGGAGAAAAAAGGGACGCCGTCGACATCAAATCGAGTTATCTTTCCACGGGAGAAAAAAATAAGCCGCAGGGGGGAGGGAGAGAAAGCAGGCAATCTCATCTTTAATGCTGGGTTATTGGCAGTGGCGAGCAGGGCTTTGTTCCCGCTGTTTGAGCCGCCGCCTCCTCCGGCTCGCTCTGTCGCTGCCGGTAAAGAGGCTGTGAGCGACTCTCCATCTAATGATGAGCAGTGGCCTGGCGAGGCAGGGGAAGATTACTCCCCAGAGAGCCCTGGGAACCCGGCGCCCTGATTTATGACATATTTATCTGTCTGCTGTCACTCGGGCCCGGCAGAGTGACGGAGGGGACGGGCGGGACGACCGGCAGAATTATGCAGCTATAATTGTCAATCACGGCGGAGATTGAGCACCGCGCGAGGGCCGATTTCATAACGGAGGTGCTCAGAGCCATCACCTAAAGGGGAGGGTGTGTGCGTGTGCGCCTGCCTGTGCGGGCTCTTGCGTTATAAATGTGCTTGGATGAGACTATTGCTCATGTTACTCCTCACGGGCGTAGATGCCAGGACCCAGGCCGGTATGTACGAGACCCGAACCTTCGCTTCAAGCTGCGTCGCTCTGCTCAGAGCTTTTAAATGTGTGACTGTCCCCTGTGCGGCTGAAGCTGGAGTCCACAGCAGCGTCCTTATTTCTGAAACTCAGCAGAAAGGAGTTCAGTGAATTATTCCGAGGCGGTTTGCCAAAGCACGCAGCTTCTAATGGGCGAAGAGCAAACCTCACTCACGGGGCTGTTAGGGCAGGTGCCTGCAGGAGGCCTCAGACACAAATCAAAACACGCCCGTTTTGGCCTCTGTCCGCAGCAAAGTCTCCACATTTGGGAGCGAAGAGGAAAAACGGAGCACTTGGAATTCGATGCTCTCAGGGTGCATACATCTGAAAACGCTGGCCTCACATAACTCCGCGTCTGGCTGAGGGCTGTGTGGCAGTGAAGAGAAGAGGCCAGCTGTCTATCTACACCGGTGTTTCCATTACATTGTATTGTTGATCTGTCTACTACGGGCCCATTTCGCCAGATGTGCGGCATACAAGCTGCGTGTCCCCCAATGAGATCGTCTCCTCCGCTGACGATTTTGATGTTTCACTTAACAAAACCAATTCCATACTCACCACCCATGCATGAGACTGTTAGAAGGCTGCAGGACTCTTTTAAATTCATCATCATTGACTCAAGATGATCATTTGGGACACGTGAAGCCGCCACCATTTATGATGTGTGTGTGTAATCAGTGCTCGCAAATCACTTTGGTGAAGAGGATTTTATGACCCTTGATCGAATCAAAATGTTTTATGCTTGTTCAGTTCAAAAAATTAAAATATGTAAATGAGAACAATAAAACTGTGACCTGTAATAAAACACAGTAAAGGTGATGATGGAGAGCGCCAGCTGACCCCACTCTCTGCCCCACTGCTGAAAATAGGAAAAAGGCGAAGTTTGTTTAGTCGGTTCAGGACAGACGTGGCTACAAAAACAATATGAAAATGCTGTGGATGCGTGTTGCTTTTTCTCATTTAATCAAAGTATTCAAATTTATCCAGCTCAGCGTGGACGTAAAAAGACAAAGCACAAAATCGTGGGAAAGCAGTTAAAGAACGAATATTCGTTTCAAACTCTTACTGGTTTTATTTCCCCACCTGCAGCGTAGACAGGCCGGTTCAATATTTACTCAGCATCAAGAAAACATTTCCCCCAGAAAAATCATCCTAGAAATATATTTAATGAGGTTTATGCAGAATGTGTGAAACGCTGCGTTCACCCACATTCAAAAGAGGACGGACATGTCTTCGACTTCAAATCTCGTGTAGTCGCCACAGAAAAGGCGTAATTTTTATTTCTCAGCTGCATATCTTTCAAATTTACAGCCATGAATATGTTTCTGTGAAGCTTGTCTGAAATTATGCCGTAAATCATGAGAGCTGAATGATAGACACAGCATTTAAATCATATCTCTCCATCTGTGGGATAAAATGCAGCTAATAATTACTGTAGATCAAACTATTCCAGTTTAGCAGCAAATAAACAATAAACAGCTGAAAACCAAAAGCAACTTAAAAATCCTGACACAACGACCTAATCACTGTTCATGTTGGATGCCGTCAAAAGAATAAGAACATCAGTCTTTTTAAACTGAAAGTAAACTGCTCCGTCGATTTCTGCAGCAGCCTGAGTTTCTGTCAGGGCGAGAGACACGGAGACAGACAGGAGGTGGGAGGCAGGGACGGGGGGACGGGGGGATCCTAGGACCTGGCAGTGTGCCTGATTAGAAGGAGAGCAGTGGAGTGGAAAACTCATTAAACAATATATAAGCCTCTTAATCAAATCAATAGCCAAAGTAACTCCTAACTGATAGCTCTTATCAAAGCCGGAGTAAAGCTGCAGACTTCTCGCATTTTAATTACAAGGAGAAAAAACCGGGCTGGGATTTAAGAGCGAAAAAAACAAGAAAAGAAGATGTTTGTCTCTTCAGTTAAGGAGTTTAGGAGGAAAAGACGAGGACAAGTGGGGAAATGAAGAGTTTTATTCCAAAACAAGACGTCGACCGGTGAAAACAAATAATGTTCGCTGTGGCAGAATAATCAAACGGCGAGAG